>NC_043005.1:103695490-103710490 GCF_006345805.1 Octopus sinensis | reverse complement strand
TTATTTGATTATGTTTGCTGTTTGATTTGACTCCGTTTTATTTTTTCTTCCCCACCCTTTTCAACATTAATTTGTTCCTGGTTCTAATTGTGTGCGGGTCGATTGTGTCTTTCATCTCTCCGGGAGTCAATAAAATAAATATTAATGAATTGCTGGAGTTAATTTAATCATCTGTGCCCTTTTTTCCCCCCTCTAAAATTTATCATCCCATGCATAAACAGCTGTTGTGTTTAGGGCAGAGCTGGCCGTCCACTGAGTGGATCGGGAAGCTCCCTGCCTTCACTTTCCTTTAACCAAGAAGGGCTGAAAGTTTTCTTTTGTCCTCAGATTTTCATCTAAGAGACTGTATGGTCTAGATGAATTCTTGGGACTGAAGACAACCAGTTTCATCACCACCACCACCACCACCACCATCATCATTTAGCATCTGGTTTCCATGCTGGCATGGGTTACACGGTTTGACAGAAATTGGTAAGGCGACCTGGCTGAAACGTTAGCACGCCAGGCAAAATGCTTTGCGGTATTTTGCCTGCCGTTACGTTCCGAGTTCAAATTCCGCTGAGGTCGACTTTGTCTTTCATCCTTTCGGGGTCGATTAAATAAGTACCAGTTACGCACTGGGGTTGATGTAATCGACTTAATCCCTTTGTCTGTCCTTGTTTGTCCCCTCTATGTTTAGCCCCTTGTGGGTAGTAAAGAAATAAGAAATTGGTAAGCTGGAGAGCTACACCAGGTTCCAATCTGATTTGGTATGATTACTACAGCTGGATGCCCTTCCCAAATGCCAACCACTCCAAGAGTGTAGTGGGTGCCTTTTTACATGCCACCGGCATGGGTGCCCTTGGATTTTTCAAATTACTTTTGGGAGAGGTAGTTACAGTTAGCCAGTATGTCTGTTAAATGAGGATGCAAAGGACGAGAGTGCCTGGGGGAATTCTACTCTCCATATGCAGCGGTAGATTGAGTAATTGTTATCATTGCCATCATCATAATCATCGTTATCATCATCATCGTCACTGCCATTGACGTTTTCATCATAATTTCTATCACATCTTCAGCTATTATTTCGTCCGTCACGTGACTGCGTGCAGATATGCACTGCAAACATGGCAAGGAACAGAAAAGCGTCCTTAAATATGCATTTGCAAGCAATGCTACTTGAAAGGAAGTATGCTGAAGTAACGTGCATTGCAAAACATGCAACGACGTGTGCACATTTGTGCAATAACTGACCTTGATGTTAATTAAATAACCAAATTCCTCAACAGATAATATGAACTCTTCTCATGCAGGAATAAGGGGATGTTATTGACAATGTGTGCGTGTGAGTATGTATGTATATATATATATATTCACACACGTACATACATGCCCTATATATATATATATATATATATATATATATATATATATAATAGGATGTATATACATGTGTGTGTGTGTTGTATGTGTGTGTGTGTGTGTGAATATGTGAATATTTATCTATTTATAATGTACGTCTGTCTGGTTCCCCCTTACTCTCTCTTTCTCCTCTCTCTCTCTCTTATATATATATGTGTGTATGTATGTGTGTATATATATATATATATATATATATATATATATATATATATATATACACATATGTATATATGTTGATGTTTATAAATGGGGAATGACATGTAGTGTGTATGTGTCTGTGTGTGTCCTGTATGTATAAGCATTATATGTGTGTGTGTATGTGTGTGCATTGACAGACAGATAATTAGACTGACAAATACAAAGAATAGATATATCAATAGAAATATTTACGAGGAGTAAGACTCCTGTGTTTGTTTGCTTATGTTTGTATGTATGTATCGGGGTCAGTTTAATCCTGGATTTGAAAGGGTCCTTGATTGGCTCCAGATGGGGTTTCTCCTATCTAAGGCCTCTATCATGTAACTGTTATTGTTTACCACGTCTACACCCCTAATTCCCTTCCATTTCATTGGATTTCAATATAAAGCCACTCCCTACAATTTTCGCAACTTGCCCTCACTCTATTGTGCCTTCATCCATTGCTCATAGTAACTGTAATAAAGAATTACCATGACCATCACCACCATCGTGGTTACTACGAGGCCAGTGGGTTGGCTGAATCATTAGCATATCAGAATAAATGCTTAGTGGTATTTCTTCTGACGCATTGCATTCGGGGTTCAAATCCTGCCGTATTTGACTTTGCTTTCATCCTCTCAGAGTTGATAAAATAAGTACTGGTTGAACAAAGGGTTTGATGCATTGCTTTCCACTTCTCAAACTTACTGGCCTTGTACCCCAATTTTTTTTTCTGCCTTTAACCCTCCAACGCGGAGTATAGACCACTTATAGTTGAATTCCATGTCACATAATTTTTGGCATCTGTACTAATACTCTGCCATGAATATCTCCCTTTCTCTAGTTCCTTTTGTGTTGATCTCCGCCACGAGTTCTTAGGCCTACCTCTCCTTCTATATCCATCCAGTTTACACTGTAAAGCACTTTTCGCTACATTTTGTGTGTCTTTTCTAATTGTGCTACCAATCCACTTCCTCTTTTTTTTAAATATTTGCTTCCTAATCGAAACTTCATTTCTTCTTTACCATAGCTCCCTATTGCTTATGTGTTGGGGCCATCTAATTTTAAGTGTACTACGCAAGCATCTGTTGATGAATGATTGTATTTGCTTATTTGACTTAACTGTTGTTCGCCATGTCTCAGCCCCATACAATAACACCGCTTTTACGTTAGTGTTCAAAATTCTTATTTTGTTCTTTATTGAAATTACACTTGAGCTCCATACTTTCTTTAACAGGTGAAAAGCGGTCCTTGCCTTACTTGTTTTCATCTTAATATTACAAAAATTAGAAAGAATTATTATTATTATTATTATTATTGTTATTATTATTATTATTATCATCATCATCATCATCATTAAGGTAGCAAGCTGATAGAAGTGATTGCGGCAAAATGCTGAGCAGTATTTTGTCTGCCGTTCTGTTCTGAGATCAATTCATCCTTTCGGGTTGGACAAATTAAGAACCAGTCAAACGCTGTGGGGGATATAATCAACCCATCCCCTCCCCCCAAATTGCTGCCTTTGTGGAAAAATTTGAAACCATCATCATTGTTCTTCTTCTTCTTCCCATAAATGTTGGGAATACAGGCTATATACCATATACTCTTTACTCTCTTTTACTCTTTTACTTGTTTCAGTCATTTGACTGCGACTATGCTGGAGCACCGCCTTTAGTCGAGCGAATCGACCCTGGGACTTATTCTTTCTAAGCCCAGTACTTATTCTATTGGTCTCTTTTGCTGAACCGCTAAGTGACGGGGGACATAAACACACCAGCATCAGTTGTCAAGTGATGTTGGGGGGACAAACACAGACACACAAACATATACACACACATACATACATATATATACACATATATACGACGGGCTTCTTTCAGTTTCCGTCTACCAAATCCATTCACAAGGCATCGGTCGGCCCGGGGCTATAGCAGAAGACACTTGCCCAAGATGCCATGCAGTGGGACTGAACCCGGAACTATGTGGTTGGTAAGCAAGCTACTTACCACACAGCCACTTCCGCGCCTATATATATATATGTCTGTGTTTGTCCCCCCCCCCCACCACCACCATCACATGACAACAGAGAATATGTGCAAGACTTGAAAAAAATAAGTGCCGGGGTTGATCTGTTTGGCTAAATCCTTCAAAGTGGTGCTCCAGCATGGCCACAGGCTGATGGCTGAAACAAATAAAAATGGCTAAGAAAGCTATAAGGCTGCATGCAGATTAGAAGAGTTATTAGGGTGTAAGACAAAATACCTTGTGGTTTTTTTTGCAACACTCTGAACTTTGAGTTCAAATCTTCCTGTGGTCAATTTCACCTGCTGTTCTTTTGGGGTTGGGTTGGTTAAAAGATGAGAGAAGTGACACTCCAGTCACAGGAGGGCTGTCAGTGAAGAATAGGGTCACTTCTGTTAGATGTTAGGCAACCCAAAAGATAATATCAGCAATTTGAAAAAGCAATGGAAATATAATTTCTTTAGTTCTATCAAAAGATTGCCTGGTGCGCTTAGACGCAGACAGACAGACAGACACACACATACACACACACATATATGTATATAGTAATATATCTATATGTACATGTGTGTTTGTGCATATAGAAATATATGTATGTGTGTATGTATATATATATATATGTACATATATATATGTGCTTGTATATATGTATGTATGTTTATATATATATATATATATATAGATATATATATGTATGTATCTATATATGTATATATGTGTATATATCTGTATGTATATAATATGTAAATAGATATGTATATATATATATGTACACATATATATGTATGTATATATATAATATATAGATATATATATATATATATTATTATATATATTTGTTATATATATATATGTATGTATATACATGTCTGTATATATATGTATATATATTTTATTATGTACATTATGTTTATGTATTTACTCACTATGTATATGTATGTGTGTATATGTGTGTATATATATGTTTGTATGTGTATATATGTATGTATATATATTGCTGTACATATGTGTATGTATGTATATGTGTAATATATTTAAATATATAAGAGCAAGATTGTGACATGACAGACTTTACTAGATAGTTCACTGTTTCAATCAGAACTTCTGTGAGACTATCTCTGTAGAGAGAGAGAGAGAGAGAGAGAGAGAGAGACACACGCACACACACACACACACACACACACACACACACACAATCTTTATAAAAGTAGTCTCCGCTGCTCTTTTGTACTGACATGTAAATTTGTATGAGAGCTTTTCACCTTTTTTTAAAGCAATATTCTTCTCAAAGAAAAGTTCCATTCACTTTATTTAATAAAGAATGTGAAGTATGATGACTATTTGGCAGTAATGAATTTTTCTGAGGTTAGGGAATGTCAGTGAGAGGCTTTTTACTTTATAATTCCACTCAGCAGCCACTCACAAAAATCCTAAATACTTCTTTAAGTCAGCAAAGATCTACAGTTAACTTACTTTTCATTGACGAGGCCTAATAACACTGAATGTGTCTGAATATGCCAACACAATACTTAACATCGAACTTGCTGTTCTGTTGCTATCACTCAATTTATGACAATTTAGAATTGTCTCCCCTGCATTTTTTGACTAGAATTAGTTGTCTTTATCATCAAAGATACTCATTTTACTTGTTTCAGTCATTTGACTGTGGCCATGCTGGAGCACTGCCTTTAGTCGTGCAAATCGACTCCAGGACTTATTCTTTGTAAGCCTAGTGCTTATTCTATCAGTCTCTTTTGCCGAACCACTAAGTTACGGGGATGTAAACACACCAGCATCGGTTGTCAAGCGATGTTGGGGGGATAAACACAGATACACTAACATATTGACACACACACACATACATACGTACATACATACATACATACATACATATATCTGATCATCATCATCATCGTTTAACATCCGTTTTCCATGCCAGCACAGGTTGGACGGTTTGACTGGGGTCTGGGAAGCCAGGAGGCTGCACCAGGCTCCGTCTGATCTGGCATTGTTTCTACAGCTGGATGCCTTCCTAATGCCAACCACTCCATGATATATATATATATATATATATATATATATATATATATATATATATATGTATACATATATATGATGGGCTTCTTTCAGTTTCTGTCTACCAGATCCACTCACAAGGCTCTGGTCAGCCCAATGCTATAGTAGAAGACACTTGCCCAAGGTGCCACATAGTGGGACTGAACCCGGAACCATGTGGTTGGTAAGCAAGCTACTTACCCCAGAGCCACTCCTACGCCTATACAAATTTTAAGATTTCTTCAATTATTGCATTAATTATGCTAATTCTCACCAAACTGTGATATTAATGGTTATGCTTAATTCCTACATTGTCTTTAAAGAACATGGATGGTAATGGATTTATTAAATTTGTGATTTGACATCATGAATTATATCACAGCACTGATAATTATAATGGAGGTATTGATAATGATCAAAATGTGGGTGGAGTCTTTGATAATGACGATAATGAGGGTGGAGGTGTTGATAATGACAACAGTGATAATTAGTAAAGATAGTAGAGGTGTTGATTAAAATAATGATGAAAGTGGAAAAGTTGATAATGATAATAAAAAAATGTGGAAATGTTGATAACGACAAAAATGAGGTTGGAAATGTTGATGATAATAATAATATAATAATAATAATAATAATAATGACTATTTAAAATGGGAAATATGAAGGTTGTGGTCATTGAAGAGAGAAGACTTGATACCAATAGCAATTGGTGCACTTGGAAGTATTAGTACTCAACTGCCAACATGGCTGAAAAAGTATGGTGCAAGTGTGAAGGTAGAACACCTACAAAAATCAGCATTGCTTGGAACTGTAAGAATTGTTTGCAGGGTTCTTGAAGCATGATCAGTAAAACAAGTGTCACCTTAGTCTGCTGGCTGTGGACAGCTGACACCTCACATTATACCCGGCAAAATACTCTGTGAGTTTTAATACAATAATGATGATGATAACTGTGGTTTCAAATTTTGCCACAAGGCCAGTAATTTTAGGAGACGGGGGACTAAGTAGATTACGTTGACTCCAGAGATCAACTTGTATGCTGGAAAAATGAAAGGCTGAGTCGACCTTGCAGAATATGAACTCAGAATGTAAAGATGGACAAAATGCCACCTAGCATTTTGCCTGGGTTGCTAACAATTCTGCCAGCTTGCCAATAATAATAATAAATCCTCTCTATTCTAGGTTGTTGTTTGTTTGTTCCTTTTGGAGCCATGCCTGGCTCATAAGGGCCGGTTTCCCGGTTTCCTTGGCATATAGGTTCCCCACCTGGACAGGACGCCGGTCCATCGCAGGTGAGCTGCAAGATGCAGGAGGAAAGAGTGAGAGAAAGTTTTGGCAAAAGAGTCAGCAGAAGTTTCGCCATTACCTTCTGCCAGAGCCGCGTGGAACTTAGGTGTTTCGCTCATAAACACACACATCACCTGATCTGAGATTTGAACATGTGATCCCTCGACCGCGAGTCCACTGCTCTAATCACTAAGCCATGTGCCTCCACTCTATTCTAGGTACAAGGCCTGAGAGTTTTAGGGAGGGTTGTTTGTTGATTACGTTGATCCCAGTGTGTAACTGGTACTTAACCGTCTCTGAAAGGTATGAAAAACCGAGTCAGCCTCAATGGTATCCAAACTCGGAATTTAAGGATGGGAGCAGGGGAAATTTGATAATGATAATAGTGAGGGGAAATGTGGATATTGACAAAATAAGGGAGAAGGTGTTGATAATGGCAATAATGAGGGGGTAAATATCGATAATAACAATAATGATGGTAGAAATGTTGATCAGTGGTGGTGATGGAGATGCTGATAATGATAGCCATTAATGATGTGGTGTGTGTGGGGGGGATGGGGAAAGGTATTGATAATAGCAATAATGAGGTGGTGGGGTTGATAAAGGCTATAAAAGGGGTAGAGGTATTGATAATGATGGCCGATCTGGTGTTAATGACTGTAACGTTTGCGGCAGTGTTAATAATGATGATGATAGTGGAGGTTGTTGATGATAAGATTGGCGTGATGATGGTGGTGGCGATGACGATGGTGGTGGCGATGACGATGGTGATGACGATGGTGGTGGCGATGACGATGGTGGTGGCGATGACGATGGTGGTGGCGATGACGATGGTGATGGCGATGACGATGGCAATGTGAACCTCAGATTTCAGATCACAGTTGTCACACATTAATTTCCTTTTGCAACCACGATGTATTACCCCCCCCCCCCGAGTGTGGTTGGTCGGGGGGGGGGGCTTATCACTCGAAGATTTGTCAAGTTCAAAATTTATTGTGAAATTTATTGAACATCCAACAGTTTGAAGCTGGCCACTGTCCAAACAACGTTGAGAATATTTGGTGGAGATGGTGACCAGAATGGTGGGGGGTAGTGTTGCATTGATGGTGTATGCTGACAGTGATGGGGTGTGGTGGTGGTGGGAGTGGGATGTGATGGTATTGATGGAGTGCAATGATAATGTTCGGCGTGTGTGATGATGATGATGATGATGAGAGGGAAGCTGGTGATGGTGACTAAAGATGGTGACTAGGCATAGCGATGATGGGTGCATGAGTGATAATTAATGAAGTGGTTGATGGCGGTGGTCGGAGGTGGTGACTGCAGTGGCAGCGACAGAGAGAGAGGCTGGTGGTAGTAACGGAGTGGTTTTATGATGTGATGATGATGGTGATGGTTGAGATGTTGTGACTATAGTGCTGAACATGGTGGTGGTATTTGTTGATGATGATGATGATGATGAAGAAGAAGAACTGCTGCTGCTGTTGTTATTCGTAACTGTTGTTGTTTACCGATTTTTTCTGCCAAAATATGAGCAGCAGCCATAAATGGCCACCCTGACACAGCTTCAGCAGCTAATTAACAGCTGTTTACAAGAAATTTTCTTTGAATTAGTCACATACACCTCGTTTGTGTATTGAAGACTGCAGACTTCTGCAATGAATGAATTGGTGAGAGAAATAGCAGAGAAAGAGAGAAACAGAGTGAGAGAGGGAGAGAGAGAGAGAGAGTGTTTCTTTGTAGATGTGTGTTCCCATGTGTATGTGTTTAGTCAACCATGTGTTCTCATTATGTGTGTTGTCAACCTTTATGATCAAGTAACCTGGTTATCAAAAGCATTCTAGCCACGACCACACAGTCTGTTATTCTAGGCTTTGTATATCTTGGCTTACACTATCCATTGTGTATTTTTTACGTCTAAGAGACCAGGATGTAGTTTGCAAAATATTTGACTGCTATGTCTAGCATGTAGTGCAGCCACTTACAAGCTTTTGCCATCAGTGATACACTAGAGTTTTTTCTAGCAGGTGGAATGACAACTTATAACAGACCTACACCCTGTCACACATCTCTGTATCGCACATCAGACTGTCACATCATGCCATGTTACAATATCTCCATGTCACATGTGACACTAAATCATTTCATAAACTCTGTGTCACACTACATTATGTCACCCTACTCCATGAGACACATCTCTGTATCAACATCACACTGAATTATATTATGCCATGTTAAACCATACTGTATCACATATTTTCTTGTCACTCTTCACACTATCACACCATATCATATATTACACCGTGTCACACATCACGCCATATCACAGCAAAGCATCTCACAAACACTGTGTCACAATCATCATGTCACACAGCTTCATGTAATACTAAATCTTGTTACACCACGTGACATTCCACACTGTGTCACACATTTAATTATATCTCACCATACCATATCACACTACACCTTGTTACTTCACATCACGACACTACACTGCATTACACCACATCACATTACACACGGCACCTTGTCACACCACATCATGTCAAACATCATGCCATGTCACACACCACACAATGTGTCACATCACCATGTTACATACATCATGTTACAGTCACTAACATTAAAACACTGTTTAGCTGTATCATTCAGTCTTAGTCACGTTCATTCAATTACTTTCAGTTTTCAGCTCCTACCTTTTCCATCAGTCAGAATCAGTTTGATAGTGACAAAACTAACTCCTTGAATTACAGATACACTCCACCAGAGGGGCTTCTGTACAGTTTCCGCCCACTGAATTTCACTCACATGAATTGGGTTGATCCTAGGTTGTGGTTGAAGACACTTGCTTAAGATTCTTGTCTTGTAAGTTATATTATGTATTAAAATGTAGGATGACTGTTTTTATAAAATAATCATGCAGACCATTATTACTATATGTACATCATATAATCTGATATAACCAACCAGAGTAAAGCTCCCCACCACTTTGGTCATAAATGACCATGGGACTGCATTTAGAAAGTTCCCTTTGGAGGTACAAGTCTGGGCAAAGTTGTAAATGGAAGACCAGCAGTTGCATAGTGTGATAGTGGACCAAGCTAACTCTTTGAATTACAGATACACTCCACCAGAGAGGCTTCTGTACAGTTTCCGTCCACTGAATTTCACTCACATGAATTGGGTTGATCCTAGGTTGCTTAAGATTCCATGCAGGGGTATCAGCGACAGACTTACCTCATTACTGTGAAACAACGACCTTCTTAATCACTTGGCCATGCATGGACCCATATATACAAACACATACGCAGATACACACACACACATACGCACACTCAGATGTGTGCGTGTGCATGTGTGTGTGTGCATGTGTGTTTGCTTCCCTTTAATTTACTATATATTTATTTGTCTTTGTTTTGTTATCCGTGTGTGTTTTACTCTTTTCATCTCTTCAGATGTGTGTGATGGAGAGAGAGAGAGAGAGGAGAGAGAGAGAAGAGAGAGGGAGGGAGAGAGAGAGAGAAAGAGAGAAAGAGAGAGAGAAAGAGAGAGGGAGGGAGAGAGAGAGAAAGAGAGAAAGAGAGAGGGAGATAGATAGATAGAGAGAAAGAGAGAGAGATAATGAGAGAGAGAGAGATAATGAGAGAGAGAGATAGAAAGAGAGATGGAGAGAGAGAAAGAAAGAGAGAGCGATAGAGGGAGAGAGAGAAAGAGAGAGAAAGAGAGAGAGAGAGAGAGAAAGAAAGAGAGAGCGATAGAGGGAGAGAGAGAAAGAGAGAGGTAGAGAGAGAGCCAGCCATCTGATACACAGATAGATATTTATGCAGGTATTTTACACACAGCAGTTAAAAAAATGTGATTGTCTTCCATCGCAAGTCCCCATCACCCCCCCCCCCACCACCACTGCCACCACTGCCACCACCACCACCACAACCACCACCACAACCACCACCACTGCCATATACATCCTCAAAAAAACACTTTGTTGAATTGATGTAGAAATTTCACATTCGTTGCTGGATCAATACAATTTCTGATTGGTTCAGTTACCTTGACAACAGCATTGGCAGGTGAGACGCAGTGGTAATGGGAACGCTGTGCGGTTAAGAAGACTACATCTGTTAATGGTTATCCGCCTCCGTGGTGCATACACTCCAAGTCTGTGTCTTTGGTGCCACATTGTCTGGCAAATCAGCCATTACCATATTTTATTTTGGAAGTTGCCGCCATTCACTGCACTTTTTCACTACCATTGATTGTTCGTTTATTGCTCGTCTTTCCTCCGGCTACGGAGCTCTTTTATCGTTACTACCTAGGTATCACCTACAAAGTATTGGCACTAGAACGAAAGATGCTGCTTATCTGTGCCAGGAATTCTCTCTCAGATCTGTATGACATTTTGAATCTTCTTGAGAAACTCATCAAAAAAGATCTGACATATTCTTTCATGCATTTATGTATCTCCACACTTGTGTATGAAAATTACATGATATATATATATATACACACATATATGCATATATATCTATATATATACATATATATCTATATATATACATATATATATATATAATATATACACATATATATATATATATATATTATATACATATATATATATATCATCATCATCATCATCATCGTTTTATATATATATATATACATATATTTATATATATATATATATATATATATATATATATACACACATATATATCTATCTATATACATATATATCTATCGATATATATATATATACACATATATATCTATCAATCTGTCTCTCTCTCTCTCTATATATATATATGGACATACATACAAATTTAATACACACACACACATATATATTGTCATCATCATCTTTTAACATCCACCTTCCATGCTAGCAGATGTTAAATGGTGATGATAATATATATATTATATATATATATATAATGTATACGTACACACACACTCATACATACATATACACAAACATACACATACATACATGCATATAAATGTATATGCAGGATGCACACATTTGAGAATTATATACGTACATATCTATATATATATGTGTGTGTGTGTGCATGTATACAAACACACATTCATATATATATATATACTAGCAGTATCGCCCAGCATTGCTCGGGTTTGTAAGGGAAATAACTATATAAGCATTTTTATAGAGTTACTTCCCTTATAAAATAGCAAAAAATGCATTAAAAATGGGTAAAAATGTTGGTAAATTTTTTTTTAAAATCGTAGACTCATCGTAGACGCGCGCTAATATTCAGAAGGGCTCGATATAAATCACGACTATAAGATACCCGGTTTTGATTAAACTGCACCGCAAAATGTGGGAGTAGTTAGGAATCTAAATCGTAGGAGACAGACACACAACTTCACTTTTATATATAAAGATTTATCGTACATATCTATATATTTTATATAAATGCAATGCATAATTCTCTCTGTAGTTCATCATTGTACAGTTCATGCACTGAACCAAACCAGAGAGTGAAACAGCTCTCATGTCAATGTTTTGTAGCCAATGAAATTTCTGTGATTCACTCGGAAACCTTCACACATACGTGCATACCGCCATTAACAATATCGTAATGTATAGATTTACATTTACACTCTTTGTTCGCAAGAAAATTTTATATTAAACAATATCGCAAAGTAAGAAAGGAAATATCAGTTTGTTTTTGTTAATTGATAATATAATGTACGAAAGAAGTCCAGGAGGCAAAGACAGAAAGACACACACGTACAAACATTCACATTTAGACTGAAAGGTATACAAACATTTCACATACACTTCTCACTAATACAGAGCTGTTTGCAAACATAGACATTAATGTATATAGGTAAAAAATAAAACAGAAGTTAAAACTGTACTCCAGTGAAGTTTGTCCGTTCTACCTACGCACACAGTCACTCAATATAAGTATATGTCTTGTAAGTTATATTATGTATTAGAATGTAAGGATGACTGTGTTTTTATAAAATAACTATGCAGACCATTATTACTATATATACATCATATAATCTTATATAACCAACCAGAGTAAAGCTCCCCACCACTTTGGTCATAAATGAGCATGGGACTGCATCTAGAAAGTTCCCTTCGGAGGCACAAGTCTGGGCAAAGTTGTAAATGGAAGACCAGCAGTCGCCCATGCGTACCATCCTCCCCTCTCCATGCCACCGATGTTATCCAAGGGAAAGACAAAGGCCGATACAGCTTGCCACTAGTGATGTCATAACTCATTTCTTCATCTGAGTGAACTAGAGTGACGTGAAATAAAGTATCTTACTGAAGAACAGAACATACTGTTCGGTCTGAGAATCAGACTCACTACCTCATGGTTGTAAGACCGAGCTCTAACCACTGAGCCATGCACCTTCACTGCCACCTACCATATAGCCAAATATTCTGTACCATATAGTCTACTACACTACCTTATATCATGTAGGCTAATATTGTACACCATTTAATGTTTCTAATAAGGGTAACGGCAATGAGGATTGAAACAGAGGGGTTCCAAAAATATCCTTAATATTTTCTGTTCACCCTACAGAGTATGCATTTTTGCTGAATAAACATTGTACCTCTTACATGAGATTGTTTGAGTTGTTGAAAGGGAACCCAATTTGAAACCTTCAGTTGTGTGTGACATTAAAAAAACTGCACTCTGTGCTAAGGTTGTTGCTTTCATTTGACACGCAATCTGAAAAGTTAGATTGAGTTTCATTTCTCTACATAATACTGATGCAGAAATTGCAATGACAGCAAAGAAGGTTGTTACTCTTGCATTTGTGCAAGGTTGACGAATATCTGGATGCACTTTGCCCCTGAGCTGCCTCAAGAATTTCAAACTTTATTCAGTTGGTTTGAAGAAACAAACCAACTGGTTGCCAAAACAGATGAGGAAGAGAAAGTGGAACCCCTCTATTTTTCCCCAAAATATGCTGTCATTATCATATTTTAAACTTTAACCCTTTCATTACCAACCTGGCTGAAACCGGTTCTGGCCCTGTAGTACAAATGTCTTGTTTTCATAAGTTTTGAACTAAAATCTTCCACCAAACCTTAGTCACAATTTATGTTCCTAATACTAGCTGAATGATAACTAAGTTATTTTACTAAATTCTTTGTTATATTTAAAGTAATTGAAAGAAACACAGAGCATCTCAGCAGAAATATGGTAACAAAAGGGTTAAACAGGGAAAACCTTGCAGACAATCATTAATTACAATATGAACTTAGTATGCCACACTGTCTAACGATATGGAAATCAATAGAGGGTTCACATAGAATACTGAAAGGGAGAGATGTGTATTAATGAATACTTGTTAGCTCGATATGAACTACCCCGACAAAACTCGTAAAGTATAAAGATGCAGACAAGAATATATGAAACAGGAAATTTGAAGATATGGAATCTGTTGAGTTCCTGAAGTGTGTTGCTCATAATTACCCGATTGAAAAAATGAATGAAGTAACCTTTATGGATAAAAACAAAGGCATAGTAAAAATAACTTATCTATCTGGCAGAAACGTTAGCATGCTGGGCGAAATGCTTTGTGGTATTTCGTGTGTCTTGACGTTCTGAGTTCAAATTCCGCCGAGGTCGACTTTGCCTTTCATCCTTTCAGGGTCGATAAATTAAGTAACAGTTACGCACTGGGGTCGATGTAATCGACTTAATCCGTTTGTCTGTCCTTGTTTGTCCTCTCTGTGTTTAGCCCCTTGTAGGTAGTAAAGAAATAGATTTGAGTGTCATTATCTGATCAATGTTGGTTTTTCATCATCGGAGAACACTTCCACCCTTTAGACCAAGGGTTTTCAACCATTTTTTAACTATGACCCCTTTTGATTCCTATTCTATTCTACTGAACCCTCATAACTATTGCATTTTTATAATTAAATATTATTAGAAATTCTATAAAAATTAAATATTATTAGGCATTGTACAAAGTTTCTGAGCTAGAATATTTGGGAGTTCTCTACTCACTGGGGATATATATCAAGTGCAAAGCACACTAAACAACCAGCTGGAGGAGGCG
>NC_043005.1:103655490-103692990 GCF_006345805.1 Octopus sinensis | reverse complement strand
AACACTGCACATTCATGCGCATGAATACACACACACCCCCACACCCCCACACCCACACACAAACATATATACTCGTACACATACTCATTTGTTTTGTCATCGATGCTGCTTTGAACCCCTACATCTCTTCACAGGTTGGGGAGGGGATTTTAGATTTTTATTTCCTTCCACAACCTTCAGTTCTCAATCAGAAATGCACAATAGTCTTTGTAGTGTTGTTGTTGTTGCTGTTGTTGTTGTTGTTGTTGTTGCAAGGGTATTGCTGTTGTAGAGGAGTTGTAGTTTTCCATTATTGTTATAGTTCTTATTGTTGTGGTATTGTTGTGTTTGTTGTTGCTTTTTGCTTTTTATCCTGATATTTTGTTGTTGTTGTTTCACTTCTTCAAAGCTATTTTTCATATTATCCGTGTAAATCAAGCGTCTCCTCTTCCATTTTCCCCAGCTTGCAGAAATTCCCATCCTCCTACCCGCACTCTACTCAACCGCAAACCATCCCCCTGTTACCAAGGCAACAGAACACCTGTTCAGTCATCGGTGCCACTCCCATCCTCATCAGTGACGTTCTCTGCATCAACTTCACTTCTTATCACAAGTTTAAGAATTTAGTAGAGTTAAGAAGTGGTATGGATGTTTCAGTTTGGTCGGTGGGTTGGATTGTACAGGTGTGTGTAGATGATGCCTTGCTTGTATGGGTGTGTACATGTAAAAAGGGTAAAGACCCCCTTCGGTCATGAATGCCCATGGGATTGCACCTCCAAAGCCTCCCACCCCCATCCTGCAAGGCACAAGACCTGGCAAGGCTGTTTATGGAAGACCAGCAGTCACCCATGCATGCCAGCCTCCCCTCTTAATGCCACTGATGTTATCTAAGGAAAAGACAAAGGTCGATACAGCATGGCACCAGTGACGTGGCAACTCATTTCTACAGCTGAGTGAACTGAAGCAACATGAAATAAAGTGTCTTGCTCAAGAACACAACACACAGCCTAGTCTGGGGATCGTACTCACAACCTCATGATTGAGTGTGACGCTCTAACCACTGAGCTAATATGCCTTCAACACATGTAGGTAGTGGCTTGATTGTGTAGGTGAGCATGGATAGTGGGATGACTTTATGGTTGAGTATGGTCAGTGACTTGGTTGTGTGGGTCAAGTGCCGGTCATGGCTTGGTTGCATGGGTGTTGCTAGTGGGTATGGGTATGCATGAGTGCTAATTGTGGTTTGCTGTGTGGGTGAGTGTACGGATGTATGGATGAATGAGGGTTGTAGCTTGGCTGTGTGGATGAGTGTGGGTCATGGGTTTGGTTGCATGGGTGTTGCTAGTGGATATGGGGTATGGATGTATGGGTGAGTGCGAATTGTGGTTTGCTGTGTGGGTGAGTGTACAGATGTATGGATGAATGAGGGTTGTAGCTTGGCTGTATGATGAGTGTGGGTCATTGGTTTGGTTGTGTTGTGTTTGTTTACCCTATAGCCACGTTTCTTGATTCAGTCCAACTGTGTGCTACCCTAGACATAAGTTGCCCCATAACTTATGAGTGACGTTTAAAATTTTATTGGTGTAAACTGTGCAAAAATCTACTATTACAGGTAACCCAGGTCAAGGTGGTGCTCCAGCATGGCCACTGTCTAATGACTGAAACAAGTAAAATTATAGGTAAAAGATACAGCCTAAGGCCCACCAAAACCTTGTGAGGGAATTTGATAGACTGAAACTGAAAGAATCCGGCAGTAAACACACACACACACACACACACACTCACACACACACACACACACACACACACACACACACACACACACACACATGTATGTGTGTGTCTATATCTATGAGAATTTTTACAAAACTATGCTGAGCTTAAAGCTACAGATTGTGATGTCACCAGTTCTAATCAGGCTGCAACTGGTGATACTTATTGACATTTTTTCTACCAACAAATTGTCCGCTAGTTCTCAGTTTTTAAATTCCTCTGGAAAACAAAAAGGAAAGGTTGCAAGATGCAACGGAAATTTTAGGAAAATAAAAATAAGAAAAAAGTGGAAATTTTACCGGTGATTGTGTTACAATATAAGGCACAAAAAGAAAATGACTCTCTCCAGACACAACAAAAAAAAAATTTTTTTTAATAAAAAATAAAAAAAGACCCCCTTGCAGAACCTGTAAAAGTTGGCAACAGGAAATGTATCTGGCCATAAAAATCCTTTTTCTGTTTCCTTTCATCTAAGAAATGCTATCCTAGAAAACAGAGAAAAGAAATCAATAATTGAATAATATTGATACAGGCACTGCTGAGGAAACTACTAATAAACTTACTTGTGCGTCTATCAAAAATGCCTTGTGGTTGTTATTCTATCCTAGTTACATAGCTCCCCTCTTGTCATTCTTTCCACTGTAAGTGTATTCAACTGTTATCAATGCTATTTGTCACAAAATCTATGATATAAGCTAAATAAATGGACAGGTTATCATTGTATATCTAGTGAGGATTTGCCACCCACCTATCTTAGTAGTGATTAAATTTGGCCCTTAATTGCATGTTGTGGAGTGTTATTTCCTTGTACAAGAATGATAGGACTCGGAGCTTGTATTAGCTCTAACAATGATTCATAAATTTTCATATTTTCACTAGGGTTGTGCTGTGTTCATAGCCAAGTTTTGGCCCTTATCCTTGAAGTAGTCCAGTCCAAAATAACAATATTTCATTGCTCTAATCAGTAGTGGGAGTACTGTTCAATTGACTGATGTTTCCTTAGCAAATAGCAAACTGAATTTCATCTCTGGGCTCGGCTTATGAGAGAAGTTTTAAGGAGTTTCAGCTATGTGGTAGTAGTAACTATATGTTTCTTTATTATCCACAAGGGGCTAAACATAGAGGGGACAAACAAGGACAGACAAAGGGATTAAGTGGATTACATCGACCTCCAGTGCATAACTGGTACTTAATTTATCGACCCCGAAAGTTTGAAAGGCAAAGTCGGCCTCGGTGGAATTTGAACTCAGAACGTAACGGCAGACGAAATACCTATTTCTTTATTACCCACAAGGGGCTAAACATAGAGGGGACAAACAAGGACAGACAAACGAATTAAGTCGATTATATCGACCCCCACTGCGTAACTGGTACTTAATTTATCGACCCCGAAAGGATGAAAGGCAAAGTCGACCTCGGCGGAATTTGAACTCAGAACGTAACGGCAGACGAAATACTGCTACGCATTTCACCTGGCGTGCTAACAGTTCTGCCAGCTCGCCGCCTTATTAGTAGTAACTATATCACAGTGCTACTAAGTCATGTATAAGGCCTTCAGTGAGGTGCTACAGCATGACCACAGTTCAATGATTGATACTAATAAGCAGTAACAGATCAAAGTTACATGCTCTCATATACACTTAGTCATATACACTGTGCTTTGATATAATATATAGAGAGAGAGACTTATACATACATACTCTTTTACTTGTTTCAGTCATTTGACTGTGCCCATGCTGGAGCACTGCATTTAGTCAAGCAAATCGACCCCAGGACTTATTCTTTGTAAGCCTAGTACTTATTCTATCGGTCTCTTTTGCTGAACCGCTAAGTTACGGGGATGTAAACACACCAGCATCGGTTGTCAAGCGATGTTGGGGGGTGGGGACAAACACAGACACACAAACACACACATGCATAGATATATATATATACATATATCCGACGGGCTTCTTTCAGTTTCCGTCTACCAAATCCACTCACAAGGCTTTGGTCGGTCCAAGGCTATAGTAGAAGACACATGCCCAAGGTGCCACACAGTGGGACTGAACCCAGAACCATGTGGTTGGTAAGCAAGCTACTTACCACACAGCCACTCCTGCGCCTACATATGTATACGTAAATTGTATTAATGTATTTCTACACACATCAACCATTACATACTTACACTGCTAAACATATAACTCACGCACACATACGCATACGCACACACATAACTAGAGTCACTGAAGCGTACGCACACACATGCATATGCAGAGACACACATATGTTAATGTACGCAATATCACACGTGTGCTTGTATTTTTAATTATACTCAAATGCACACACACACACACAGCGATTCATTTGCCCATAGCCACAGACACAACCACATTCATCATACAAAGTGACATACGCACACACCTTTAACCACACACATTAACATCCATCTACAAACACTCTCACCTAACACCAACACACACACACACACACCTGTACAGTTACAATTAGACACACAAACAGGAACCACCGTCACCACCTCCACCGCTGCTGCTGCTGCCATATTTTCCTCCTTGGAAATGCTCCGTCGTGTATTTAAGTGGAAGCAGATATACTCTGTTGCATGTGTCCACATGAGTGTACGTGTATACGTGTGAATGTGTGTACGCACATAGGTGCACAGTACACGTGCACCGGTGTTATATTGCACTGACTTTAATTCGCTTTTGTAAACGTTTTCATGTGCATGCATCATTGTTTAAAAGGCTTTTATGGTTGTTGTTGTTGTTACACTATTATTATTATTATTATTATTATTATTATTATTATTATTATTAATATTATTATTATTATCATTGCTAATATTATTATTATTATTATTATTATATTATTATTATTATTATTATTATTGTTATCATCATTATTATTATTGTTGTCGTTATTATTATTATTAGCATTATCATTATTGTTATTATTGAGTGAGAGAGCAGTGCATGCCATCAAAGTGACACTGGGGTAAAATATACGAAGCCCAGTATACCCATCATGACTACCCGTCTGATAAGGGTACACCAGGCACATGCATCACAACCATATGTGCACGGCATGGTGATCTCATATCAAGATAAACAGCACATGACCTTATTATTATTATTATTATTATTATTATTATTATTATTATTATCATTATTATTATTATTATTATTATTATTATTATTATCATTATTATTATTGCAGTCAGCTGGCAGAATCGTTAGCATGCCAGGTGAAATGTTTAGCGACATTTCATCTGTCGCTATGTTCTGAGTTCAAATTCCTCTGAGGTCAACTTTGCCTTTCATCCTTTTGGGGTCGATTAAATAAGTACCAGGGAAACATTGGGGGTCGATGTAATGGGCTCATTCCCTTCCCCAAATTTGAAACCCTTATTACTATTATGATTATTAAGGTGTTGAGCTGGCAGAATTCATTAGCATACCAGGTGAAATGCTTAGCAGTGTTTCATCTGTTGCTACGTTCTGAGTTCAAATTCTGCCAAGCTCGACTTTGCCTTTTATCCTTTTGGGGTTGATAAAGTAAGTACCAGTCAAGTACTGGGGTCAATGTAATCGGCAATCCCCTTCCCCCAAATTTCAGGCCGTGTGCCTATAGTAGAAAGGATTATTATTATTATTATTATTTTATGTTTTACTTTTGCTTTACATTTGTACAAGTTGGCTCCAAGTCTCACCCAGAGACCTCAAGAGACAACAGGTTGGAAGTTCATGTTGGTGTTATGCCTAGTGTGCCATATATTTGGTTTTGTACATAGTGTTGTTCTAGAGAATGCTTAAGAAACCATAAGAAAATTATGTTTGTTTTAAAACTTGAGATTACATAGAAAGTATTTTGCGTAGGATATGAGCGGTTCCCATGAGCACTTTCTTTTGAATTTCTGCCATTCTGGGGTTTCCTGGTATCTGAGCTAGTTAGCAATCAGCCCCTTTTGCTATCATTCCCAGGGCAGCTATGACAACAGGTATTGTTTTAGTCTTCAGGTTTCACATTTTGCTAATTTCTATTTGAATATTATTATTATTATTATCATTATTATTATTATTATTATTATTATTATTATTATTATTATTATTATTATTTAGCAGAATCCTTAGAGTGTTGGAAAACAAAAAAGGTTCTCTGGCATTAGCATTTGTTCCAGCTACTTACATCTTGAGTTCAAATCCTATCAAGGCTAACTTTTGCCTTTCTTCTTTTCCTGATCAGTAAGTACCAGTCATGTACTGGAGTTGATGCTCTCTCCTAGATCCACCCTCACCCCCCTCCTCTTAGCATTGTTGGCCTTGTGCCTATCTCTTTAGGGTTGATAAATTAAATATCAGTCAAGCACTGGGGTTGATATAACCGACTTGCCCCTTCGATCCAAATTTCAGGCCTCGTCTGTTCTGAGTTCAAATTCTGCCAAGGTCAACTTTGACTTTCATCTTTTCAGAGTTGGTAAAATAAGTACCAGTTGAACACTAGAGTCAGTGTAATTAACTTAACCCCTCTCCTAAAACTTCTGGCCTTGTGCCAAAATTTGAAATCATCATCATCATCGTCATTATTATTATCATTATTATTATTATTATTTGTAGTACCTTCTGTATGTATTTCTTGTAAAATATTTTGCATGTTGACAGGCGTAGGAGTGGCTGTGTGGTAAGTAGCTTGCTTACGAACCACATAGTTCCGGGTTCAGTCCCACTGCGTGGCACCTTGGGCAAGTGTCTTCTACTATAGCCTCATGCCGACCAAAGCCTTGTGAGTGGATTTGGTAAAGGGAAACTGAAAGAAGCCCGTCGTATATATGTATAAATATATATATATATGTATGTGTGTGTATATGTTTGTGTATCTGTGTTTGTCCTCCTAGCATTGCTTGACGACCGATGCTGGTGTGTTAACGTCCTCGAAACTTAGTGGTTTAACTAAAGAGGCCGATAGAATAAGTACTAGGCTTACAAAGAATAAGTCCTGGGGTCGATTTGCTCGACTAAAGGCGGTGCTCCAGCATGGGCACAGTCAAATGACTGAAACAAGTACAAGAGTATGTTTACTCTTTACTCTTTACTCTCTTTTACTTGTTTCAGTCAGTTGACTGCGGCCATGCTGGAGCACCGCCTTTAGTCGAGCAACTCGACCCCGGGACTTATGTTTGTTATGTTTCTTTGTGTTTTTTTCGTATTCCCCTTTATTTTCTCCTTCTCTCTCTCTCTCTCTCTCTCTCTCTCTCTCCCAACAGTGTGCAAAACAAACGTACAGCGATGCACATCAGAACACATCAATATCAGTGGGGGGGGAGATGGGGGTAGGTTGCAGCGGGTGTCGTCGGTGGCAGTGCAATCACAAAGTGAAAGCCATTATTTGCCGTACGCATACATTGTAGTATATTTCCTACATTTTCCTGTCCTGGAATTACCTTTCTCATCCTGTAGATGCTGCTGGAGAAAAGCGGTCCACAATTCCTACCATTCTTCCTCTCTAGGTTCCTCCCCCTCCCCCCGCCTCCCACTATGCTTCATTCTTCTACTTTGTTCCTTTGTTTTAGTATTTATATTCCTTGTCGTTGTTTTGTTCCATTATTCTATCTTCCCTTCCTGTTTTTTTTTATTATTTTTACTTCTCTTTGTTTCTCTGTTTTCATTTGTTTCTTCATGTTTTTCTTTGATTTCTTTGTTTTTCTTTTTTTTTTTGTAATTAGTTTATATGTCAGTTTTTATTTCGTGCTTCGGTGGGTTGAATTGTTCTTCAAATATGTATATTTGTGCACAGGTCTGTGGTGCATGTGTGTCGAAGAGTGATTGGATGTCTAAACCTCACCTTGATGTAACCATTCATCTGTGAAATGAACAGAAGTGCAATTTAATTGTTTTATACTATTTTCTTTATTTACTTTTTCTTTGTGTTCCTTTACTTCCTGTCTTCCCAGAATCTGCGCTGACTGAACTATTTTAATTTCCTTCATTGCTGTAGCACCTTTCAGCAGAGAACCATGGGCATCAGAAATTACTGTTCCCTTTTTTTGAAAAATAATCTAAAGCTTTATTGACTGTTAAACAATGTTAGTGCAAATTTGAGAGAAGGAAACAACAGCCGTTCTGGTGGCACTCACCAATAATATCATAATATTTGTAAGGAATCTCATTTTGTGGTTCTGTAGCTTCCTGGTATCCAGTCACTGGTTCACTGTAGATCATGTGGTGGAAATAACAAGGGAGTGTCAGTGCAACTTGGATGAAATAAATACCACAAGGTATTTGTGTTGCACGTAATTCTTAATTGGGAATTGCCTTGCTGATATCCACACACACACACATGTTCTCTCTCTCTGTCTCTCTCAGTCTCTCACTCTCTCTCTGTCTGTCTGTCTCTCTCTATCTCACTCTTTCTCTCTCTGTCTCTGTCTGTCTGTCTCTCTCGCCCCCCCCTCTCTCTCTCCCCTCCAAGCACGCTTTCTGTCTATGAAATGTTGCACACAAAGCATTACTTAGACTAAGGCTATGTTAGAAAGCCCTTGCCAAAGGTGCTGTGTAGTGGGTTTGAACCCAGAAACTCAAGACTGCATAACAAACTCTATAGCACCACAGCCATGCTTGGACTCTTGCAAAAGACGATTTGAGAGATCACCCCAATTGATTTTCTTTCCTGAAATGTTATGACCAATTCAAAGGTCCTGACATTTTTTTCTGTCTATTTCTGAATATCGTCCATGGATAAGACCGTCACACTGTGACTAACAGAATGTTGGAAGTATTCTGTTTCTCTGCGTTTATTTATACTCTTCATTTTCTTTTACTCTAAACTGACTGAAATATTTACTCCACTAAATCTTCCTTTTTACTTTCTACAATTACCTTTTTACATAATTACCTTTTTACATAATTACCTTTTTACATAATAATGACTGGCTCTATTATCTCATGTTGCACACATACCAACAACTGAAGAAACCAACCAATTTTGGTTTTGAGTATGTCCTATACTCTTTTACTCTTTTACTTGTTTCAGTCATTTGACTGTGGCCATGCTGGAGCACTGCTTTTAGTCGAGCAAATCGACCCCAGGACTTATTCCTTGTAAGCCTAGTACTTATTCTATCCGTCTCTTTTGCCAAACCGCTAAGTTACGGGGATGTAAACACACCAGCATTGGTTGTCAAGCGATGTTGGGGGGACAAACACAGACACACAAACACACACACACACCAATATATACATATATACAACAGGCTTCTTTCAGTTTCTGTCTACCAAATCCACTCATAAGGCTTTGGTTGGCCCAGGCTATAGCAGAAGATGCTTACCCAAGATGCCATGCAGCGGGACTGAACCCAGAACCATGTGGTTGGTGAGCAAGCTACTTACCACACAGCCACTCCTGCGCCTATGTGTATTTTATTGTGAATAGATTCTGTGACTTTATGCCTATCATATCATTAACTGTTTCACAGAGTGTACTGGATGCAGTTAACCTCACTTCTTACTCTAGAGATGTTCTTCCCTGTATCAGTTCTTATTCAAAGTTGTTTCAGAGATGTGTAGCCTGCAATGAAGTCTGCAAAATCAGCATCTCATTGATATGAAAATGAGAAAATCCTAAGCTACTGAATGGGAAACATATTGGTGATCTGACATGGGGTTACTATACAGATTCGGAATCAAAATCGCTCAAAAATCAATGGAAATTGTAGTTGTGATACCAGTGCCAGTGGCATGTAAAAGAACCATCCGAAAGTGGCCATTGCCACCGCCGCCCCGATTGGCCTCCGTGCTGGTGGCACGTAAAAACCACCAACTGATCGTGGCTGCCAGCCTCATCTGGCACCATGCCGGTGGCACGTAGAAAGCACCCACTACACTCACAGAGTGGTTGGTGTTAGGAAGGGCATCCAACTGTAGAAACACTGTCAGATCAGACTGGAGCCTGGTGCAGCCTCCTGACTTCCCAGACCCCAGTTTAAGTGTACGTTAAACAATGATGATGATGATGATTCTGTCTGTTATGTCAGTAGAGGCAGCATGGTGAGGATTGCAAATGTATTCTTGGCACCTGAGAGTGAAGTTTTCTCCATGGCACTTACACAGAAGGGCACATTTATTAGTTCTTGAGTTGTGATGAACTAACAAGTTTGAGGGTGCTGCGTAAAAGGGTCTGTATAAAAGAGGCTGAGAAAGGAAGAGAATGGGATAGAGACAAGGAGGTAGAGAGGAGGTAGTTAACATAGTAATATGAAGAAAGCTGAGATATCAAATTCAAAATTCTTATCTTTGTTCTGCAAATTGTCTTTAACTCCGAGTTTGTCGAACAGATATAAGCTGGTTGCTCTCCTGCAACTTTAACTTGCTTCATTATTTATACATGTAAGCCCGCTACTATCCTACATGTTTGTGTGTCTATTTGTATGTATCTGTATAATGTGTGTCTCTCTGTCTCCCAGGACACACTGTAAAGTGGTTGGTGTTAGGCGGCGAGCTGGCTAAAACGTTAGCACACCGGGCGAAATCCTTAGCAGTAATTTGTCTGCCGCTACGTTCTGAGTTCAGATTCCGCCGAGGTCAACTTTGCGTTTCATCCTTTCGGGGTTGATTAAATAAGTACCAGTTACACACTGGGGTCAACATAATCGACTTAATCCATTTGTCTGTCCTTGTTTGTCCTCTCTGTGTTTAGCCCCTTGTGGGTAGTAAAGAAATAAGTATTTCGTCTGCCGCTTCGTTCTGAGTTCAAATTCCGCCGAGGTCAACTTTGCTTTTCGTCCTTTCGGGGCTGATTAAATAAGTACCAGTTATGCACTGGGGTCGACTTAATCCATTTTTTTCTGTCCTTGTTTGTCCTCTCTGTATTTAGCCCCTTGTGAGTAGTAAAGAAATAGGTTGGTGTTAGGAAGGGCATCCAACCATGGAAATGATGTCAAGGCATTACTGGAGCCTGGTGCAGCTTCCCTGGTTTGCCAGCTCCTGTTAAACTGTCCAACCCATGTCAGCATGAAAAATGGACATTAAATGATGATGATGATGATTATGACAATGACGAAGCTTATGATGATGATGATGATGTTATAATCTTCACCATCATTTTATGTCTGCTTTCCATGCCAAAATGAGTTGGATGTGTGTGTGTTGTGTGTGTGTGTGTGTATCGTGTGAAGCAAGGGAATGTAGAAATAATAGGTGGATAATTGAAAACATGGAAGTGTGTGTGTGTGTGTGTGTGTGTGTAAGAGACATAGAGGAAGGTAGTCGTTGAAAGAGAATGAGAGAGAGAGAGTTGTAGACACACAGACACACAGGCAATCATGTTCAGAATGGCTGTGAGCTCTACTTGGATCTTTCTAATTGGCTTTGTGGTTAATCACCGGTTGAGTTAGATTGTAATGAACTTGGCATCAAGTGTGAAGCTGGAGATGTAAGGTGGTGTGATGTCATCGCTGTACTTGGGCGTCAACTTTATGGCTTTCGGTGTCATCATCTATATTATATTTCCAAACTAATTATGACACAGCTCTGGTGTTCTTTCTGTATCTCAACTTAAATGGTTCTGTGTGAGCTGTATCATTTCTGAAAAGTGTTCTCAGTCACTTTTCTCCTCGCTTTTACCTGCTTGTGTAATGTTTGATCTATATAGCCTTGCCTTGGGTTGGTCTGATCTCTTAAGTGTAAATTCAAGGGTTTCTGAAGTTACAACTTGGATGTTTGGTTAAGGGCTGTCTGTGATCATCTCACTTTCACTCTTTAGCATTCAGATCGCTCTATGAAATGTAATGCTAATCTATTTACATTGTTTTGAATTTACCTTGCATTCTCTTGTAGCCTCGAGGTTTTGGTTATGTGTGCTAGGCTTACAAAGAATAAGTCCTGGGGTCGATTTCTTCGACTGAAGGCGGTGCTCCAGCATGGCCACAGTCAAATGACTGAAACAAGTAAAAGAGTAAAAGAGATTATTATTTTTAAGGCGGCAAGCTGGCAGAATCATTAGCATGCCGGGTGAAATGCTTAGCAGTATTTTGACTGTTGCTATGTTCTGAGTTCAAATTCCACTGAGGTCGACTTTGCCTTTCATCCTTTCGGGGTCGATTAAATAAGTACCAGTTACATACTGGGGTCGATATAATCAACTTAATCCGTTTGTCTGTCCTTGTTTGTCCCCTCTATGTTTAGCCCCTTGTGGGTATTAAAGAAATAAGTATTTTGACTGTTGCTACATTCTGAGTTTAAATTTCGTTGAGGTCGACTTTACCTTTCATCCTTTCAGGGTTGATAAATTAAGTACCAGTTAAACACTGGGGTCGATGTAATCAACTAGTCCTCTCCCCCAAAATTTTAGGCCTTGTGCCTATAGCAGAAAGGATTATTATTATTATTATTATTATTATTATTATTACTGCTACTACTACTGAGTTCAAATTCCACTGAGTCTGACTTTGCTGCTTGTTTGTTTGTTTGTTGTGGGAGAAGTTCGAAACGTGGTCCTTTGCTATTTGTAAGACCTGCAGAAGAGAAAGCAGGTCAACCCCCAACACCGAGGGCATCGACAGATGGATGAATGCGCATCCAGGCTCAGTGGTTGCCTAGGAAGTCGGGGGACAAGAAACAGAAAGAAAGAGTGAGAGAAAGTTGGAGCGAAAGAGTACAACAGGGGTCGCCACCACCTCCTGCCGGAGCCTTGTAGGGCTTTAGGTGTTTTCGCTCAATAAACACACACAACGCCCGGTCTGGGAATCGAAACTGTGTTCCTCCAGCAGCGAGTCCACTGCCCTAACCACTGGGCCATTGCGCCTCCACTCACTTTGCTGCTCATCGTTATTCAATTGAAGGCATGAAGTACCACTTACAGATTGGGATGAGTTTAATCAACTAAACTCTTCCATCAAATTTTTAGTCCTGTGCTTATATCAGAGATCGGTAACAGTAGGAGCAGAAGAAATGGTGGTAGCAGTAGCAGTGATAGCGATGGTCGCAGTGGTAGGGTGGTAGTAGTAGTAGTAGTAGTAGTAGCAGTAGTAGTAGTAGTAGTGGTGGTGGTTTCATCATAGACAGGCATTTTTCTTGGTTTTTAAATACTTAAAACTTTCTTGAGGGAAATTTTTTCCTTAACCTGTTGTCATCCATATTATTTCATCTATCATCACCTTCAACTACTCGCACACATATGTACATCTGGGTGTTTATGTGTATGTATATATGTATCTCTGTGTATGTGCATGCATTTACATATATGTACATGTACCCACACTTACACAATGTATATATATGTGTGTATATATCTGTATCTATCTATCTATCTATTGCTCTCTCTCTCTCTCTATATATATATAGGTGGATAGATGATGTATATGCACATTCACCCACATATAAGTATATTTGTGTGTATATGTATATATATGTTTTATATATATATATAAATTTATATATGTGTGTGAGTGAATATATATATATTTACATTTATTTATATGTGTTTATGCATACACATACAAACACCTCTCCCTTTATATATATATATGTGTGCGTGTGTATATATATATATAAACATGTAAATGTATGTAGGTGTTTGTATTATGTATATATATATATATATATATATATACATACACACACACACACACTTGCATATACACATGTATACACACACATAGAGACAAGCACATGTGTATAGGCACACACACACGCACAAACACATTTGTGAATATATAATATAATTGTTTTGCTGCTATTTAATTATTTCTTACCCCTACTTTCATATGGGTCTCCTAATTTATTTATACATATTTCTTTAACTATATTCAGGTATGAACAGAAATATATTTCTTTCTCTTTTCATTTCTGTGTATATAGATATATGAGTGTATATATATACATCTCTTTCTCTTTCTGTCCCTCTCCCTCCCTCCTACTCTGAATCATGTAATTTAAAAAATTTCTCCATTTTCAATATTTGCAAGAGTATAGTTATTGATATGAAATATGTATATGTGTGTTTTGTGTATAAGTGACTGTGTATATGTATATATGTATGCATATGTATATATTCATAAATAAATAAATAAATATATATATATATATATATATATATATACAATTATTATTTGAGGGAATATTAATCCAAACTTACAGGGAAAAAAATTCAATTTAGAAATGCTAAATCAAATTCCACACAATATAATCTCTATATAAAAATATATATATATATATAAAATTAGAAAAAAACCCCACCTTTTATCAATTCAAAATTTATGAATTGATGAAAGGTGTTTTTTTTTTAAAATTATATATATATATATATATATATATTATGTGTGTGTGTGTGTGTGTGTGAGGGAAACATGGGTGGCAGTGAA
Organism: Octopus sinensis; assembly: GCF_006345805.1. Lineage (NCBI taxonomy): Eukaryota > Metazoa > Mollusca > Cephalopoda > Octopoda > Octopodidae > Octopus > Octopus sinensis. Next base: position 103,678,886 of record NC_043005.1, on the reverse strand, counting down.
ACATGGGCTGTGACTGCTGAGGACATGCATAAGCTTGCAAGGAAGGAAGCCTGTATGCTCCGATGGATGTGTAATGTCAGTGTGCGTACTCAATAGAGTGTAAGTACCTTGAGAGAAAAGTTGGACCTAAGAAGCATCAGATGTGGTGTGCAAGAGAGACGACTGTGCTGGTATGGTCATGTGGCAAGAATGGATGAGGATAGCTGTGTGAAAAAGTGCCACACCCTAGCGGTTGAGGGAACCTGTGGAAGAGGTAGACCCAGGAAGACCTGGGATGAAGTGGTGAAGCACGACCTTTGAACATTAGTCCTCACCGAGGCAATGACTAGTGACTGAGACTTTTGGAAATATGCTGTGCTTGAGAAGACCCAGCAAGCCAAGTGAGACCATAACCTCATGGCCTATGCCAGGGGTGTAACCAGCACACTCATGCATACCTTTCCTTCTTTGGACATTAAACTCTGCTTGCGAAGACCTGTTGAGGCAAGTGAAATAGAAATCAAAATCAAATTCAGTGACTTGCATCAATGCTAGTGAAGCACTAAGAGCACCATCCGAGTGTGATCATTGCCAGAGCAGCCAACTGGCTTCTGTGCCGGTGGCACATAAAAAGCACCATTCAAGCACAATCGTTGTCAGCATCGCCTTACTGGCACTTGTGCAGGTGGTACGTGAAAAAACAGTCAAGCAAGGTCGTTGCCAGTGCCGCTGGACTGGCTCCTGTGCAGGTGGCATGTAAAAACACCATTTGAGCATGGCCGTTGCCAGTACCACCTGAACGGATGCAACATTCCATTTTCGTCCTGGAAAAACAAAGTGTCAAAACACAGGACCTGGTATCAGTCCTGCTTCTCCTCAGTTCAAAGATTTGAGCAAAGTCAACTCCAACATCAGGACTAATTTGATGCAAGCAAGGAGGTAGGCTAGCAAAGTGCTGCTCCTCTATATGAAAACCTTACCTGTCATTGTGGTTTTGCAGCATGAAGCAAACATAATAAATGATCCACAAGCACTCAAGCAAACTGAGTCCTCAACTTGTTTCATTTGCCAAAAGTCTTACAAGGCACCAGCAGGGCTCAGCAGACACATCCGTGCCCAAAGGACATGATTACTGCTTTATTTTACTGTACCTTCATTTCTCGTTCATGGCAAGAGAATTCATCTCACGTATTATGTAGGTGAGTGGCTGTGTGGTAAGTAGCTTGCTTATGAACCGCATGGTTCCGGGTTCAGTCCCACTGTGTGACACCTTGGGCATGTGTCTTCTACTATAGCCTCGGGCTGACCAAAGCCTTGTGAGTGGATTTGGTAGACGGAAACTGAAAGAAGCCTGTCATATGTATGTATATATATATATGTATGTATGTATGTGTGTGTGTTTGTGTGTCTGTGTTTATTCCCCCAACATTGCTTGACAACCAATGCTGGTGTGTTTACATCCCCATAACTTAGTGGTTCGGCAAAAGAGACCGATAGAATAAGTACTAAGCTTACAAAGAATAAGCCCTGGGGTCGATTTGTTCGACTAAAGGTGGTGCTCCAGCATGGCCACAGTCAAATGACTGAAACAAGTAAAAGAGTAACTGTTTTCCTCTTGAAGGACATTTGGTTATTCTGTATGTATTTACTATCGTTATTGTATAGATGAAAGGCACATATCAGTTGAAAATTCTGAAAATATTCTTAGCAGAGTTATTGTGTAGCATAACAGGAAGTTGGAAAATTTATTGGCATTATTTATTCACCGCTACGCATGTTTCGTTTACTAATAGGAATTACAAAGTTTTACACATTAGATAGACATATAATGAATTTCCTTTTAAAAAATTCTCCTTGTGTGAGAAATGTCTAATAGAAAATCCCTTAGATGTCTATCAAACATGTAAAACTTTATAATTCCTATTAGTAAGTGAAACATGTGTAATGGTGAATAGATAATACTAATAAATTTTTCAACTTCCTGTTTTGTATCTCTTTTCTTATATGTGTGTGTGCGTATGTGTGTGTGTATGTATTTGTATATATGCATGTGTGTGTGTGTGTGTGTGTGTGTAGTGAAAGGGGAAAGCTGGGTTTGCAATGTTTGCAGTCGTGTATGCTTGTCAAGAGCAGGGCTCATAAGCCATGAACAGAACCGCAAATGCAAAATATAGGTTAGTCCTAGAGCACACAATGTTCCTGAAGGTCAGCAATGGTCTTCCTTGGTCACGAGTGGACGGCCATCATCATATATATATATATATATATGTATGTATATATTATCATCTTCATCATCATTTAATGTCTGCTTTCCATGCTGGCATGGGTTGGATAGTTTGACAAGAGCTGGCTTGGCAGAAGACTGCTCCAGGTTTCAATGTCCAGCGCATATATATATATATTATATATATATATATATATATACTTTATTTAAAGCAGCAGAAAATTCAACAAAATCTGTTAGTCTGAGTTTCTCGTTGCCGTTCATCAGACAGTTTTTGCTAGAATGGAACCGATATATCAATTCAATCCAGACTCTTACAAACGCTACACCTTTTAAAAAAAAAAAAAAAAAAATGCGCCTGATTTCGAATAGTGTCACGGACACATACAAAAAAGACAACACGAATATATACAAAGAGGTGAACTTAGAAGCAAGAGGAATAACTAACGATCTTAAGATTAGCGATAGGATTGCATATCTTTCACCACGACCAGCTTTTATTTCCTTGAAAGAGCATAAAGCCAATTTTAATAGAAACCCCAAATGTAGATTGATAAATCCGGCTAAAACTGAGATAGGAATCATTAGCAAAAATATTTTGGACCGTATTTTAGCTAAGTTAGATAGTGAAGTAGACTTGAGAATTTGGAAGAATAGTAAGTCAGTCATAGAGTGGTTTAAAGGTATTAGCTATAAGAATAATTGTAGTTTCACACAATTCGACATTATTGACTTTTACCCGTCAATATCTAGGACGTTGCTCCTAAGGGCATTGGACTTCGCCAAGCAGTATGTCAACATCGATAGCTCAGAAATTGATATTATTATGCAATGCGAGGAAATCGCTTCTTTTTTTCGAGGATTCCACCTGGATTAAGAAGACTGAGGATTCTCTTTTCGATGTACCGATGGGGGCATACGACAGGGCTGAGTTATGTATGCTCATAGGAGCCTTTATTCTCCATAATCTAAAAATAGAATTCCCATTTATAGATGCAGGTTTATATAGGGATGACGGCCTTATAGCCACGCATAATCTAAACGATCATGAGTCAGATAGACTTAGGAAGGACCTTATTGCTTTCTTTCAAAGGATGGGCTTACGGGTTACAATAGATGCTAACCTGAATAGTGTAGATTTTTTAGACGTAAATTTTAATGTAAGGTCGGATAGATTTAAACCTTTCCGTAAGCCCAATGAAAGGCGATCGTATATTAGCAAAGATTCGAACCATCCACCAGTTATCCTTAGGAACTTAGTCAGCAATGTAGGTAGAAGAATATCTTCAATTTCTTCGGACGAGGCAGCATTCCATAATGCTGCACCTTATTACGATAGCGCATTAAAGAATAGTGGATTCTCTGAGAAGATCCAGTACAACCAGCTTAATGCTGGTAATAATGCTGCACAAAGAACTAGGACCAGGGAAGTTTTGTGGTTCAACCCGGCTTTCAATTTGGCCGTAAAGACTAATATAGGTAAGGAATTTTTGAGATGAGTCTCTAAGCATTTTAAGCAGGGTCATAAATTCTATAGGATATTTAATAGAAGAACCCTGAAGGTTAGCTATTCTTGTTGCAGAAATTTCACCTCTTACATTAGCCAGCATAATAGGAATCTGATTGAGATTAGACATGGTGCCGAGCCCATTAAGAAATGCAATTGCAAAAACGAAAACTCCTGTCCGTTAGAAGGGAAATGTCTAGTGAAAGGAGTAGTTTATAGAGCCAAAGTGCAAATAGAAGGCTCATCGGAATACAAGACATACACAAGGGCTTCAGAAAATTCATTTAAAACACGATTTTATTCACATAAAAATTCATTTAAATACCCATAGAATAGGAAGAGGACCAGCCTAGCAAAATATGTCTGGGAACTAAAAGAAAAGGAAACCCCACCTTTCAACGTGACATGGAGCATTCTGGACAGAGCGGCACCATACAGGCATGGAGCACACAGAAATAATTTTAAATGCAAACTTTGCCTATTAGAAAAACTGTACATTTTATTCAAAGACAATAATTCTTTGAATCAAAGAAGTGAGCTAATGAACTTATGTAGACACGCAACCAAATTTAAAATGTCAAATATAAATATACCATATGGATAGAGTATATATTTTGTATTTTTGATTTTTGAAATTTTGATTTTGATTCTTGAACTAGTATGTAAACGCGACGATGGATTTGTTTCGTGCTATGCAGATTTCATTCCGTATAGCAAAGTCTTATATTTCTACATATACATTAGGAAAAACCTTCGGCTTTGTTTATTTCATGTTATTGTATTGTATAGGATTACCTTGATTTTTAATTTATAGATGATCCAAAATAGGGTGTTATATTTTATGTCTTTCGTGTATTTTTCATTATTGCACTCACCTTTTTTTAAAAAGCAATGTTGTCATAAATTAGAATTTTGATATAAATATGTATATAGCCATGGATATGTATTTGTAAGCATGCGTATCTGTGTATGTGTAAGTGAGTGTATGTTTGTGCTTAAGCACACACATACACGACTGTATGTGTATGTATCCATTCGAACTTGTGTATTTGTATACTTGTCTCCATATATGTCAATAACGCGGTTACACAGCTTGTTACATAATTTTTCTTATTTCGTTTTTTTCCCCACCCCTCCTTTTTGTTTTTTCCTTCCCCTTCTTCGTTCCTTTTTCTCTCTCTTCCTTTCTTTCGTTTTTTTCTCTAACTGATACTGATACAACTTTACGTCCCCCTTACCTAAGCTTTACTCAGTAAATGAGAAACGCTACATCGATGATTTTAACTTGCGTGCGAGATAGATTGCGTACATATGTATGCATGCATTTGTGTGTATATTTTATATTTATATTTATACGTCTGTATATGTATGGCGTTTGCATGCATCCTTCTGTGTATGTTGATATATATATGTACACTTTAATATGAATATGTATTGCAGTGTAATATTTATAATAAGTTTTAATTTCTATGCATTAATTATATTTTCTTTATTAACGTCAATATGTATTTTATTCAATGTAAGGTTTTTTCCTCGAATTTTATAATTTTTTTTAATAATTTTTATAATTTTTTATATATATATACATATATTTTTGAGCTCTTTTTTGTTTATCGCTCGAAGATTGACCGTTATTTCTAAAGGGCCAATCAAACAAGTCCATTTTTTTAAAAAGGTGTAGCGTTTGTAAGAGTCTGGATTGAATTGATATATCGGTTCCATTCTAGCAAAAACTGTCTGATGAACGGCAACGAGAAACTCAGAGTAACAAATTTTGTTGAATTTTCTGCTGCTTTAAATAAAGCATATTACTCTACCACTGGTATTTGAGTACTCTTTTTCTACCTTGTTTCACATTTATGTGTTTACTCCGGTATATATATATATATATATATAATATATATATATATATATAATATATATATATGTATATATATATATATCTATATGTATATATATATATCGCCATGTTGATTCGTTAGCTACTGCATGCATTTTTTTTCTCTCCTTCTTTCTGTGTTTTTCTCTCTCTGTGTATCTTTCTGTTGAAGAGCGTAGGCTCAAAACGTTAAAGACTTGTTTTATTTATATTTCCTGAGCGCCATACTAATACAATTGTTCGTTTGTTTTCCACCTGCCTTCGTCTTTTGTTTATTTTCATAAAGCTTCCCGTTATATATATCTATATGTATATATATATCTATATTGTATATATATATATATATATATATATGTATATATCTATATGTAATATATATATATATATGTATATATATATATGTATATATATGTATATATATATCTATATGTATATATATACGTATATATATGTATATATATATATATATATATATTATATATGTATATATATATATGTATATATATGTATATATATATATATATATATACATACATATATACATATATATATACGTATATATATATATATATATATACATACATATATACATATATATACGTATATATTATATATGTATATACGTATATAATATATATATATATAAATTTATATAAATAAGGATAAGATCGTTAATTTAAAATAAAATAACGATTTTATCAAGTGGTCAGCATGGAAAAAATAACCTTTAAAGGTAATAATTATTAAAATTATATCTTAGGGTATCTACGAGATACCACCATGCTGAAAATAGCAGCCATGATCTGACTCCAAAACCACCTTAATTGTCCATATTGTGTTTGCGATATGGACAATTAAGGTGGTTTTAGAGTCAGATCATGGCTGCTATTTTCAGCATGGTGGTATCTCGTAGATACCCTAATTTATAATTTTAGCATATATATATACCCTTATAAACACATACTTAATGATTTAATATTGGAAAGAAGTGTTGTTATTGCTGTTTCTGTTGCATGAAAATAATAAAAAAATTGCTGTTATAGGTTTCAATATTTTTTTTTTTATTTCTAACACTTGTGGTTGTTGCTGTACACATTAGTGTTGTTGTTGTTGCTATTATTATTATTATTATATTATTGGTTATTGGTTATTGTCATTGTTGTTGTAGTTTTGTGCCACAAAAAGAAATATTCCAACAGATTTGACAGTTCTGAGTCTCTGTTTAATGCACTTAGCAACCATGAGACTTGGATATTTTTTCTTTCAGTTCCATCTTGTTTTTATAGAATTATGTCAGAATGTGTGTGTGTGTATGTATGTGTGTGTGTGTGTATGTGTTTTCTCATTTGCGTAAACACGTGCACACACCTGGTAGTGTTGTGTTACTGCTGTAATGCATTTCCGTCTTTCAGTATATGCTTGTATGTCATGTAGGTGAGTGTATAAATGTGTGTGTGTATGTGTGTGTATTCTTTTAATATTCTGTATGATTACGTTATTCTTTGTGTATGTGCTCTGTGTATTTTAGTGTGTGTGTCTTCATATTTCGGTATGAACGTGTCTATATGTGCACATGTATATATACATATAGATACACACATGCATATATATCATAAGAGTGGAATATATGGTATTACAGCTATTCCATTTTACCTTTATTCATAAATATATATATATACATACATACATACATATATATATATATATGTGTGTGTGTGTGTGTGTGTAATTTGTATGTTTTTTTTTACTTGTTTCAGTCATTTGACTGTGGCCATGCTGGAGCACTGCCTTTAGTCGAGCAAATCGACCCCAGGACTTATTCTTTGTAAGCCTAGTGCTTATTCTATCGATCTCTTTTGCTGAACTGCTAAGTTACGGGGGCCGTAAATACACCAGCATTGGTTGTCAAGCAATGTTGGGGGGACAAACACAGACACACAAATATATACACACACATACATATATGTGTGTATATAATATATATATATATTGCCTAGAACCGTCCTCTGAACCACCCCTCCACTGGTACTCCCCTATATTCTGCACCCTCCACCACCATTATAGGTGTCTACTCTTTGAACCCCCTCTTCATACGCTATTCACCATGCATTACCCCTCTCTCGATATCTACGTTCTACTTGCCTAGAACCTGTCCTCTGAACCACCCCTCCCACTGGTGCCCACCCCTCCCACTGGTGCTCCTCTATATTTTGCACCCCCCCACCACCATTATAGGTGTCTCTCTTTGAACCCCCTCTTCAATACGCTATTTCACCATGCATTACCCCTCTCTCGATATCCTACGTTCTACTTGCCTAGAACCTGTCCCCTGAACCACCCCTCCCACTGGTGCTCCCCTATATTTCTGCACCCCCACCACCATTATAGGTGTCTACTCTTTGACCCCCTCTTCAATACGCTATTTCACCATGCATTACCCCTCTCTCGATATCCTACGTTCTACTTGACTAGTACCTGTCCTCTGAACCACCCCTCCCACTGGTGCTCCCCTATATTTCTGCACCCCCCCATAAAAAGCACCATCCGAACGTGGCCGATGCCAGACCCCTCTGGACCTGTGCAGGTGGCACGTAAAAAACACCCACTACACTCGCGGAGTGGTTGGCGTTAGGAAGGGCATCCAGCTGTAGAAACGCTGCCAGACTAGACTGGAGCCTGGGGCAGTCCCGAGCTCCCCAGACCCCGGTCGAAACCGTCCAACCCGTGCTAGCGCGGAAAACGGACGTTAAACGATGATGATGATGATGATGATGATATATATATATACATACATATATACGACGGACTTCTTTCAGTTTCTGTCTGCCAAATCCACTCACAAAGCTTTGGTTGGCCCGAGGCTATAGTAGAAGACACTTGCCCAAGGTGCCATGCAGTGGGACTGAACCCGGAACTATGTGGTTGGTAAGCAAGCTACTTACCACACACCCACTCCTATGGCTATATGTATGAAATATTTTCTTCCTTGCAGTCATCTTCTTTTTCATCGTCATCAATGTCATTATATCTATGATAAATATTTACCATTCGCTGAGCCCTCTAAACATTCAATATGTTCTCAGTGATGCTTTTTGTTTTAAGAGTATAGGTAGTAGGCTGAGAGGTATTTAGCTGCTAATTCTAGCAGCTGAATGAGTTGCATAGGAGCTCTCTTAACTCACGATATAGTTGTATATCTCAGGCCAATAAAGGAAATACACAGGCATGCTATGTGCTTGAGAAGTTTGCTTCCCAACCACATGGTTTCGGGTTCAAACCCACTGCATGGCACCTTGGGCAAATATCTTCCACTTGCGAGCGGATTTGGTAGATGGAAATTGAAAGAAGCCTATTGTGTATGTGTGTGTGTGTGTGTGTGTCACACCGTCTCCGTGCTGTAACTTTGTGTGGTTTTACTGTCATGCAAGCAATGTCAGCCATTGGGAAATATTATCATACTTGGAAAGAGGTAAGGGTTGGTGATAGGAAGAGCATCCGACCACAGGAAATCCCCCTCTGTCAACAAATTCTGTCCAACCCATGCAAGCATGGAAACATGGGAAAGTGTACATTGAAGTTATGATGATTATATAAAACGTCAGGCTCACAATCATGAGGTAGTGAGTTCAATTCCTGGACTGGGCTGTGTTGTGTTCTTGAGCAAGACACTTTACTTCACATTGCCTCAGTTCACACATCTGTAAAAATGAGTTGTGATGTCACTGGTGCCAAACTGTATTGGCCCCTTTGCCTTACCCTTGGATAACATTGGTGGCATGGAGTGGTACGCATGGCTGACTGCATGGAGGTGCAATCCCATGGTCATTCATGACTGAAGGAGGTTGGGTAGGTGGGCCGGATCCTCTCTCTCCTCTCATATATATATATATATATATATATATAGGCACAAGAGTGGCTGTGTGGTAAGTAGCTTGCTTACCAACCACATGGTTCTGGGTTCAGTTTCACTGGGTTCAGTTTTGTAGTGATTTCATATTAGTCTGTAGAAGTTATGTTGCAGTCAGGTCACAGTTACGTCAGCAATCATGTCGCCATCATGTAGTAGTCATGTGGCAGTTATATAGCATTCATGTGGCAGTCATAGTAACATATTGTGGTAGTATTAGTAGCATTCATGTGGTAGGAATAAATTGATTTACCACAACCCTCGCTCCTTTGCAAATCTCCCTCCATTTCTTATTGTACCATTGTGTGGAATCATATTTATATTTTACTTATTATAAACAAGTGTTTCTTTCTGGAAAACTCTTTCGGTTGTTCTCTTTTCTTCTCTACAAAACGCAGCCAAATGTCTGACCAATCCCGAAACAGACAATCCATCGAAAGCAATCTACTTAGTGTGTGTGTGTGTGTGTGTGTGTGTGTGTTTGTATTTGTTGTAAGACGTTTGTTTGTTTCTGGTAGTTTTGCCGATTTTTCATTGGAACCGTTGCCAGCATTTCTGCTGGCGAAAAACTTTTGCCTCTTCATCCCTCCACCCTACCACAGACACCACCAGAAGCACTACTACCACCACCAACAACAACACCAACACCATTACTACCACCGCTACTGTCATCATCATCATCACCACCACCACCACCACGGCCAAAACTAAAACTCCTAACTTGACAATCCTGTATCGTCATACCATCACCATAGTCAGCATCACTGCCATTATCATCATTATCATCATCAGCATCATCATCACTGTTCTGACAATGCTTTGCATTCTTTTGGTGCTTGGTAATCTTCTTTTGGCAGTGGTCTCATGTTGCTGTTCTTGCCAAGAATTCTAAGACTCTCACATTCTCTCTTTCTCTTATCCTTTCTCTTCTCTCTCTCTGTCTCTATCTTACTTCCAACTCTATTCCTCACCCACCACCATCCCCGTTTCTATAGAGTAGTGCCTGCCTGTTTGGTAAATGCCACAAGAAAAACAACTGAAGTCATAATCGGACATCTAAACTGAAGTTAACCATTCCTTCCCTGCAACCATTTCTTATCATCATCTGAAGTATGTGTCTGTATGTGTATGCTTGAGCTATATGTGTGTGTATGTGTTTTTTATGTGTGTGTGTGTGTGTATATATATATATATATATATATACATATATATACCACAAGCGTACATATGTTTTTAAATAAAAAACTATACTTATAAAATAGATATTACAAAATAACACACACGCACACACACACGCACACACACACATGTATCTGTATGTGTGTGCATATGTATGCATGAAACGTGTGTATGTATATAGCTCTGTGTGTTTATGCGTTTAAATATACTTTTACATGTGCAAACAAATATGCGTTAATGCGTAAGCTTATGCATCTGGAATCATAGGTGCATTAATGGATATGTAAGTTTGGCCATACATGCATGCATACATACATACATGCTCATACAATACACACACACATACATGAGTGTGTATGTGTGTGTGTATTTGTGAGTGTATATGTGTTTGTGTATGTACATATGTGTATGTATATATCCTTATGTCTATCTATATACGTGTGTGTGTGTATATGTGTATATATATATACACATATATTTATAAATACATATATAGGTACATGTGTGTATATATATTATATATATATATATATATATATATATATAATTATTCCATACATGAAAACACAAAGAAAACACAAGGACGTGGAACAAGTATAGTGTTATTGGACACCCAGGAAAGGAAAGAAAGAAGGAGGATTTAACCTTTCGAGCGGAGCTCTTCGTCAGAAACACAGTAAAAGGAAAGGTCCAAGGAAGGGAAGACGGAGAAAGATAATCGCCAACGATACACATGCGGTTACATATATATATGTGTGTGTGTGTGTGTGTGTATATTTATATATACATATATATATATAGGTATATATATATATATATATATATATATATAGTATATATATGTATGTATATATATGCATGCTCACACACACACACACACACAATATTAGTGTCCATCTTCCAAGTTAGCATAAGCTGGACAGTTTGATAGGCCTCAAAATCTGCTTTGGCATAGTTTCTATGGATTGATGCTCTTCCTAATGCCGACCACTTCATAAAGTGTATTGAGTGCATTTGTTTATGACACCAGCACTAGTGAGCTCACTCGTGGCTTTATGCCACATGATGAGAGTATAAAGTGAGGTAGAAGGACAGAAACAGATGCCTTGCGATAGAGGAGACATGTGGCCTTCCCAGCTGGAAAAGGGAGGAAATTGGGAAGTTGGTGATGATATTCTCTTTTACTCTTTTACTTGTTTCAGTCATTTGACTGTGGCCATGCTGGAGCACCGCCTTTAGTCGAGCAAATCGACCTCAGGACTTATTCTTTGTAAGCATAGTACTTATTCTATCAGTTTCTTTTGCCGAACCACTAAGTGACGGGGACATAAACACATCAGCATCGGTTGTCAAGCGATGTTGGGGGGACAAACACAGACACACAAACATATAAATACACATACATATATATATGTATATATATACATATATACGACGGGCTTCTTTCAGTTTCCGTCTACCAAATCCACTCACAAGGTTTTGGTAGGCCTGAGGCTATAGTAAAAGGCACTTGGCCAAGGTGCCACGCAGTGGGACTGAACCCGGACCCATGTGGTTGGTAAGCAAGTTACTTACCACACAGCCAGTCAAGGTTTCAATGTAATGATATAAGAGAAAAATGAAACAGGATCAAACAGGGTGAGTGGGTGGGAAAATTGAGAGTGAATGAAGGATGATTGAAGGATCGTGATTGGAATTGAGGAGAATGCAGTAAATGGTGAAAATAGGTGAAGGTTTGGTCAGTGGTGAAGCTCAGTTTGGAAGGAAAAGGTGGCAGGAATCAGGCTGAGTGAGGGAGGTGATAGGTATCAGTACAAATGATGTGAAGTGTGTGTGTGTGTGTAAGAGAGAGATGTGCATTGACAGGAATGAGATGAGAGATAGATAGCAGTGGAAATAGTGACATACCAGGATGGAAGGAGATGCTGGCAGATATGAAGAGGTGTAGAAGAGTAAGGGGGAGGGGAAAAGTGGTGTTTGGAAAATAAGGTAGTATGGTATCAAATGCTATTGAGAATGCAGGGGACAAAAGGAAGTGGTTCTCAGAAAAAGGTGACCATTAGCAACAAGTACAGCAGTGAACAGAGTTCATCAGGGCTTGGATTTTACTTTCTCCTTTTTATCATAGTTCTCTGGCCCATAACAGAAGAGTTTAAGATTGATTGCCCGTGGGAACTCCTCTGCTGATGGCCTTATTCTTATAACTGAATTTATAGTAGAATTAGATAAGAAATTCCGGATCTTTTCGGTTTGAATGGCAGTTTTTCTAGTGTTGTCATATGAAATTGTCACCCATAATTATGGCCCTAGTATCGATCTATTGCATTTCAATCTGTTTTAGGGTTAGGATTAGGGGTGGGGGGAAGGGTATCTTTTTTCTTCAGAAATGTAAATAAACCCAATCTGTTTCTTAAACAAGGGACATATTCATATGGCACAGAATGTTTTCACCTCAATAGATGTCAATGATTGGTTGAAATTGCAGAAATTGAAGAAAAAAACAACAAATATCTTACAAACTATAGAATTTTCTCAATAAAGCTAAGAGAAAAAGATGTTTTATAAACACATTCTACCAGTATACGAAGTTTAAGAGTGTTTAGTTATGTGGAAATTATTTTAAAAAACTGCCGTTCAAACTGAAAAGATCCGAAGTTCCAAGTACTTAAGGTAAATTGGAATCGGAGGGCCTTAAAGTTAACTTAGCAATGACCAGAGTCCTAGCAAGAATGAAAACAGACAGGATATGAATCATCATCATCATCATCATCGTTTAACATCTGTTTTCCATGCTAGCATGGGTTGAACGATTCAACCAGGATCTGGGAAGCTAGGAGGCTGCACCAGACTCCAGTCTGATCTGCCAGTGTTTCTTCAGCTGGATGCCCTTCCTAACACCAACCACTCTGTGAGTGTAGTGGATGCTTTTTACATGCTACCAGCACAGGGGCCAGAGGAGGCTGGCAACGGCCACGATCGGTTGGTGCTTTTTATGTGCCACCAACACGGAAGCCAATCAAGGTGGAGCTGGCATTGGCAGCTGGTTCGGATGGTGCTTTTTATGTGCCACCAGCACATGTCAGGAAAATAAACCTGATTGGTATGTAGAGGAGGTGTAGGTAGAAATTCCATATGGTGTACCAGTATAAACTATGGACATATAAGAGGTGCATTGGAGGAAGGTTGAGTGGCTGTGTGGTAAGTAGCTTGCTTACGAACCACATGGCTCCGGGTTCAGTCCCACTGCGTGGCACCTTGGTCAAGTGTCTTCTACTTTAGCCTCGGGCTGACCAAAGCCTTGTGAGTGGATTTGGTTGATGGAAACTGAAAGAAGCCCATCGTATATATGTATATATATGTATGTGTGTATATGTTTGTTTGTCTGTTATTGTCCCCTAACATTGTTTGACAACCGATGCTGGTGTGTTTATGTCCCCGTAACTTAGCGGTTTGGAAAAAGAGACCGATAGAATAAGTACTAGGCTTACAAAGTATAAGTCTTGTGGTCAATTTGCTCGAATAAAGGCGGTGCTCCAGCATGGCCACAGTCAAATGGGCCAGAGGACTATGATAAATAGAAAGTAAAATCCAAGCCCTGGTGAACTCTGACCTACAAACTAAATTCATTGCTGTACTTGTTGCTAATGGTCACCCTTTTCTGGGAACCACTTGGGAGGCAGATTTTCTCAAATGTTTGGAGAGATACTTAGCTGTAGTAGATATTTTCTTAAGGCTAAGTGATCTAAATAACAACGGAGGAGGATGTTCTTTTTTGAAGTAAAGTTTCTAGAGTAAGGACTAGCTGGAGAATGTTTAGTGAGCTATCCACCTCCATCGGCAAGAAAAAGTTTGTCTTGTTGCCAGAGCAGCCAACTGGCTTCCGTACCAGTGGCACGTAAAAGGGTTCCATTCGAGCGTGATCATTACCAACGTCGCCTTACTGGCGCCTGTACTGGTGGGATGTGTAAAAAGATTCGAGCGAGGTCGTTGCCAGTACCGCCTGACTGGCCCCCCCGTGACGGTGGCACGTAAAAAGCACCCACTTCACTCTCGGAGTGGTTGGCATTAGGAAGGGCATCCAGCTGTGGAAACTCTGCCAGATCAAGATTGAAGCCTGGTACAACCATCTGGTTCGCCAGCCCTCAGTCAAAATTGTCCAATCCATGCTAGCATGGAAAGCGAATGTTAAACAATGATGATATGATGATGATGATTGAAAGGTAGATTGTATGATGCTTGCTTATGCACAGCAATGCTGGGTGGTAGTGTAACTTGGTCAGTTGACATGCAAAGATTAGAAAGAAATTAAGCTAGCATCCTCCACAGGATGTGCAGCATCAATTTACATGTAAGATGATGTGCAATTGCATTGAGAGAAAAAACTGGGCATAAAAAGTGTAAAGATGTAGTGTGCAGGAGAACGATGGTGCACTGGTATGGTCATGTAAGGAATATTGATGTGGACAGTAGCATAAATAAGTGCTAATTATGAATGTCGATAGAAACTGTGGAAGAAAGGAATCCAGGAAGACAGACAAGCTAGTAAAGACTGACCCCAGGATGTTGAGTCACATGACAAAGAAGATGACAAAGGACCAAGAGGATTGGTTATTTGCTGTGCTCAAGAAGACCTGTTCATCTTTGCAAAAAATATGATCCTGAAAACATATCACTCATGTCTCTGCTCCCACATTCGATTTGTCACAGTCAAGCCCCTCCCCACACAACTCCTCTTCCTAACATCCCATCCTGCATCTTCCTTCTCAGTCCAGCACTATTTACGCAGCTGCTGTAGGTACATGAGAGCAGAATTGCACTTATTCCATTACCTTTCATTTGTGCTACTAGTTATCCCCTTCCTGGGAACTGCTCCCTTTGTTACCCATCCCAAATTCTCAATATCTCACCATACCACTTTATTTGTCATTGAATACCTTCTCATATTTGCTATCATCCTCCTTACTGTTTGCTACTCCCTGTACCCATCCCTATGTATCTCTGACTGCCATCTCTGTCACTGTGCATCCCTTTCTCATCATCCTGACCCATACACTTTACATCATCTCCCTATTTCTCATATGACTTATAATTTTATTATATTGCTGCTCTCCCCCTTTCCCCTCTATGTATTCCCTATATATCACATGCTCATGTTGATCCTGTCATTTCTTACCACACATGAACTTCTCCACTGGACTTTCTGTCTACCCTTTACAGATTCTCTTTTAGACATTTACCCTCCGGTTACACCTCTCCCACCTACAGATCACCCTGGACTCTACTCTCGATGAGAAATCCTTGCAATACACCACAACATCAAAACCTTTGAACTTTACGTAAAACTGTCTCCTTGTTTTTTTTCTGTGTCCCTTTCTGTAGAAGAGCATAGGCTCAAAACATAAAAGACTTTTTCTATTCCTGAGCATTATACTAATACATCTGTTTGTTTTGTACACCACCTGTCTTCGTCTCCCTGATACCCACTCCTATTTTCCTTCACCTTAACCCCAGACTGAGATCCACCACTGACCACACATGTAGGTATGACTGATATGTAGATATGACAGAGGTATAAGTCTAATGCACATGTAGTAGATATAACTCATGCACATGCTGGTACCATAATAAAACACGGCCAGTACACTCTATTAAGTGGACTGTGAAGGAGTAGAGAAAACTTAGGGTCCAGAGAATCCTTTAGTCATATCTTCTGGAGGTCATAACATTTCTGGGGTTAGAACCATGATAAACTGCATCCAGTAAACTTTATAAAGCGGTTGATGGAATGAAAGGCATCTTGTCATGAAAGTATGAAAATGAACCATAAAAACACCATTTGATGAAGGCAGTGAGTCCTAATAACTGACTCAGACTTTGATGATCCATCCAACCTATGTAAGCGTCAAAGACAAACATAAGATAATTATGATTATGATAAAGTTGATATGATAAAGGCGCAGGAGTGGCTGTGTGGTAAGTAGCTTGCTAACCAACCACATGGTTCTGGGTTCAGTCCCACTGCGTGGCACCTTGGGCAAGTGTCTTCTACTATAGCCCTGGGCTGACCAATGCCTTGTGAGTGGATTTGTTAGACGGAAACTGAAAGAAGCCTGTCGTATATATGTATGTATATATATATATATATATAATATATATATATATATATATATATATATATATATATATATATATATATGTGTGTGTGTGTAGCTGTTTGAGTGTCTGTGTTTGTCCCCCTAGCATTGCTTGACAACCGATGCTGGTGTGTTTATGTCCCTGTCACTTAGCGGTTCAGCAATAGAGACCGATAGAATAAGTACTGGGCTTACAAAGAATAAGTTCTGGGGTCGATTTGCTCGACTAAAGGCGGTGCTCCAGCATGGCCGCAGTCAAATGACTGGAACAAGTAAAAGAGAAAGAGAATACACACAGGTAAATTGGTGCTAGAGTAGATGTACGAAGGTAATCTAAGTCAGTGCACGTATAGTTTTTTGTAGATCCGTGGCCGTTGCCAGCCTCGCCTGGCACCTGTGCAGGTGGCACGTAAAAAGCACCCACTACACTCACGAAGTGGTTGGCGTTAGGAAGGGCATCCAGCTGTAGAAACACTGCCAGATAAGACTAGAGCCTGGTGCAGCCTTCTGGCTTCCCAGAACCCCGGTCAAACCGTCCAACCCATGCTAGCATGGAGAACGGACGTTAAACGATGATGATGATGATGATGATGTGTAAGTGAAACGTATATTCGTGTGTGTCTGCATCTACGCATGTCTGTGTTTGTCGATTTGTTTTATGTCTGTTTTACTCCTGCTCGCATGGGTCTGACAAATACACGCTATTGTGGCATTGTTTTCATAGTTCGATGCTCTTCATGTTATTAACCCTTCCCTTTTCATTCCATTCATCTCCGAAAGCACAACTGCCAGAAAATATGTTGAAAGGGAAGTGCGGACAAGCCTCATTGTTCATATCTCTAATCGATTTTCATGCAAAGCACAAAAGGCAAACTCTCACAAAGACACCGACACACCCACACTTATAAATGTCAGGCTTTTTACTTGATATTCTCTTTACCAGATCTTTTCCCCACAAGCCCCGAGCTAAACTAAATGATATTTGCCCAAGGTGCCATGCAATGCGAATGATCCAGAAATTGTATTGTTGTAAAGCAAACTGCTTAACCATACATGACACTGCTTAACTCATGGCTGCACACACACACACACGCATACACACACACACACATTTATATATATAGACATATATATATATTTGTATGTTTCCATGCATGTTTTTATTTGTAAATTGGTGTGTAAATTTCAATGTGTGTATATATATATTGGAGTGTAGGCGGCGAGCTGGCAGAAACGTTAGCACGCCGGGCGAAATGCTTAGCGGTATTTCGTCTGTCGTTACGTTCTGAGTTCGAATTCCGCCGAGGTCGACTTTGCCTTTCATGCTTTCGGGGTCGATAAATAAAGTACCAGTTACGCACTGGGGTCGATGTAATCGACTTAATACCTATGTCTGTCCTTGTTTGTCCCCTCTATGTTTAGCCCCTTGTGGGTAGTAAAGAAATATATATATTGGAGTGTATACATATGTGTGTACGTCTGTGCATACATACTCACATATACAAAGTTAAATGCACACACACACACATTCACATACACACACACACACATGTTTGTGTATGTGCACATGCACATATGTGTGTGTACAAAGTGCATTCCAAAAATTTAAGACTTTTACTGGGGTGACATTTAATTTATGAAAAGAAGTACAAAACTCTAACCTCTTCCAAAGTAGGACATTCTGCACACTGGCCACCTTTTGAAGGCCCACATGGATATCTGCCAAAGTGAGGGCCCTTGTCACAGCCTCCATCATATTTTCTTTCAGCTTAGAGGACAACACATATACGCACTGTATTCATATATGCTTACAGATACATGCACACATAGATATTGACATGCATCCATACAGTTACACAGATGCATACACACACACTATCTTACATAATACATAATAAACATCCTATCATATCTTATTATCATATCTTATCTCGTACACACACACACACACACACATACACAGACACACACACACAGAGTAATTATCCTATTTTAACTCCAAGATAAGAACCCACCAATTTAAACAGTTGATCTAATTGCAACAACCTCTAAACAAAAAATTGACTTCAGTCAAGGTTTACTCCCTCACCAAGGTTCACAGTATCAAATAAACTGACCCCAGTGAGATTAAGGAGGTTGATCATCAGCAAGCAGATCGACTCAAATATGAAGGCCTAGCCTACCCTAACAAGAAGGTCCATCTGCAAAGGCCATGAGGAGCATAGTACCCTCCTCCAAACCACATTAATAAAAATAGGATTCACTTAAACAAAGTGTCCATTAAAAGGAAAAGAAAAAGAACGTGAGGTAAACCAGGGTCTTTAGAAAAAAACAACTGAGAGAGAGAGGGAAAGAGAGAGAAAGAGAGATGAAGTATGAGAAGATAGTGATGGTGAAGAGAGAGCAATAAAGAGTGAAATACAGGAATGGTGGGGTGGAGAGAAGTGTGAGAAACTGGGATGGAGAGAAAGGAGAGCGAGAGAGAGAACAGCACAAAACACAAAGTGTGAGCTTGTAAGTAATCACTAGAACCAAAGGACCAAATCTATCTGAAATTACGCTCTACTATGTTAGAAAATGAAGGACACATTGGATAACAGAGTCCCAAATATAGAGCCAATGTCTGGAATACCTTTGATCACATATATGCGGGATGAGGGTTCACCTGTCTCTAAACAATAATAACAGCACAACATAATTGAAATGTGCTGCATTGCAGCCCATCAGCAAATAGACTTCACTCTATTTGCATATAAGTCCCTGACCAGCAGTTCATTTAATTTAATTTCGAGGTAATCTGAGTACAAAGGTCTTGGTCATTGCTTCCATGAGGCCCAACACTTGAAAGGAACTCAACCACTTTCCCTCTGTGAGGCCTAATGCTCGAATGGAACTCATCCAAACTCTGGTGAATTGGAAAAGATACCTTGCTGTATCTGTCCTAAGTCGTTGCATCCTGATACAGTATCTGCAGCACTGGTACTGAGCTGTATCATCTTTGTTCTGGAGAGGAAGAGCCTTGCATGCATGGCCAACTGCTAGTCTTTCCTAAAAACTCAAATAAACAGATTAATAAAAAATCAAAATAAAACTTAGCCAATGTTTGTGTCTTTGAGAAGAAATTCCCAGATGCAGGAACAGATGGTTAGCCGATTAACCATCTCTAAAAGAGGCCCCTATATATATATGTGTGTGTGTGTATGTGTGCGCACACATTTGTTGCTGTGTTTGTGTGTATATGTATATATGTTTATATACTTTATTTAAAAGCAGCAGAAATATAACAAAAACTGTTACTCGGAGTTTCACGTTTTGTTCAAATTTTAACAAAACTGTCCGACGAACGAGAACGTGAAACTCCGAGTAACAGCTTTTGTTATATTTCTGCTGCTTTTAAATAAAGCATATTACTCTACCTCTCGTATTTGAGTACTCTTTTTTCCACCTTATTTCACATTTATGTGCTTACTCCGGTATATGTTTATATATATATATACATGAATGTGTCTATATGTGTCCACACACACAAGCGCTCTCTCTATAGTGTATTGTTGAGTTTTAAGAATATCAATAACAATGAAAGAATCAACAAATTCAACTGGATTCCTCTGCTTCTCACTTAATATTCAGTATTCGAGTGTAACCTCATCTCTTATGCAACTCATTCCTCTATTGTCAATGTATTGTGATGGCCATTGTTATTAACATCATTAGTATAATTAGCATCTCGTTACACACCTTTATTGCTTGAAAACTGTCTCTACCTCTTCCTCCACCACCACCACCACCATCCTCTTCATCCCCTTCGCCATCATTATCAGTTGTTTTGAAATGCTGCAAGGGAGGCATTATCATTTGGGTTTCTATTCGCTTTTATGGTCAATTCTCTGAACCCCCGCAGATTACTGGTGTTTTTATCAAACAGAAGAATCAATGTTGCTTTTCTTTTATTTTTAGCCCATGGTCAGCCATCATTGAGCAGACCTTCCAAGTCTTTTATTTTTAAGGACCTCCTCCTTCACCTCTCCTCTTCATCCTCCTCCTCTGCTTCTCCCTCTTCTGCTTCCTCTTCTTCCTCCTCTTTCTCCTTCTCTTCCCCTTCCTCCTCTACTTCATCCTCCTCTTCCTCCTTTTCCTCCTCCTTCCTCCTTTTCCTCCTCCTTCCTCCTTTTCCTCCTCCTTCCTCCTTTTCCTCCTCCTTCATCCTTTTCCTCCTCCTTCCTCCTTTTCTTCTTCCTTCCTCCTCCTTCCTCCTTTTCCTCTTCCTTCCTCCTTTTCCTCTTCTTCCTCCTTTTCCTCTTCCTTCCTCCTTTTCCTCTTCCTTCCTCCTTTTCCTCTTCCTTCCTCCTTTTCCTCTACTTCCTTCCTCTTCTTCCTCCTTTTCCTCTACTTCCTCCTTTTCCACCACTTCCTCCTCCTTTTCCTCTTCTCCCTCCTTTTCTTCCTCCTCCTTCTTTTTCTCTGCCGCCTTTCCTTCATCTTCTTCCTCCACATTTTCTTCCTCCTATTTTCCTCCTACTCTTCCCCCTTCCTCCTCCTTTTCTTCCTCCTCTTCTTACTCTCCTTTTCCTCCTCCCCTCCTTTTCCTCTTTCTCTACCTTCTTTTGTCCCTCTTCCTTTTCCCTCTTGCTCATCCTCCTTTTCCTCCTTCTCCTAATTATTATTATCAGTATTGAGTGAGAGAGCAGTGCATGCCATCAAAGTGACACTGGGGTAAAATATACAAAGCCCAGTATACCCATCATGACTACCTGTCTGATAAGGGTACACTAGGCACATGCATCACAACCATATGTGCGCGACATGGTGATCTCATATCAAGATAAACAGCACATGACCTTGCAGATGGGGCCCAGTTAGAATTTTCTTCTAGTTAAGTAATCCATCCCACTCAAAAGGTTCCTGAATAATGTTTAAGGATGTTGAAAGAACCACCCATGTTTCCAGAGGTGAATTATTCAAACCCCAAAGAATTCCTCTCAACACATGGCTATGATGCTCCCCCACTACTTCTGCTCATGATCAGAGATGCACATATCGTCAGCCAAAAAGGGACATGCTCAACTGGTTAAGGTCAAACAACTGACAAGCAAATCTGTGGTATTGAGCAGAATATTTGCTGTAGCCCATCTTTTATACCAAGACAAAACAATGTACATGATAACACTTCCAATCAGTTAAGATCAGAAGTATTATTATTATTATTATTATTATTATTATTGTTATCATTGTATACAGTAGGATGGAAATTGAGGGAGATTTGATTGCTATTTCTAACTTGTAGATAAACCATATAGAGGCTTCAGTGTTGGTTCAGATTAAAAGATTTTACAAAACGTGATGTAAGATCGTATGTTTTTATATATCTCAATATATATATATATGTGTATATATACTGAGATGTTTGTGTGTATATGTGTGTGTGTGTGTATATATGTGTATGTTTGTGTGAGTGTGTCATCGCATCTGTATCTGTGTGTGTGTGTATGTTTGTGGATACGTGCGCAGTGGTTGCGTGTGTGTGTGTGTGTCTTTTTGGTTATTTGTTTTTACTTTGTAAAATTATAGTGAAACTTTATTCCCAGGTGAAACACCAATAAACTGACCAATATTGCTCTCCTCCTTCTCTGGACCTTCATCTCCAGCCTCCTCCTCTCCTAAATTCTCTTGCTTCTCTCTCCCTCTCTCTCTCTCCTCCCTGAAGAACATCTTTGTCTGAAATACCAGAATATTCGCCTCCCATGGTGTACAAACTCCACCAACTTTAAAACTTTACCAATTAATACAGTTTTTATTGACAAAGACCAATAGTTGTCTCCCTAGACTCTTCGAACTTACATGTATATATATATATATATATATATATACTAGCAGTATTGCCCTATATAAGCATTTTTAGAGAGTTAGAGCCAAAAAATAGCAAAAAAATGCGTCAAAAATGGAAAAAAAATTATGGTAAATTTTTTTTTAAATCGTTGACTCATCGTAGACATTTTTAGAGAGTTACTTCCCTTATATAATATCGAAAAAATGCACTAAAATGGAAAAAATGATAGTAAATTCTTTTTAAAATCGTAGACTCATCGTAGACGCGTGCTAATACCCAGAAGGGCTCGATATGAATCACGACTATAAGATACCCGGTTTTGGTTAAACTGCACCGCAAAATGTGGGAGTAGTTAGGAATCTAAATCGTAGGAGACAGACACACAACTTCACTTTTATATATAAAGATATATATATGTATGTCTATATTTATTGATAGATTGATATTAAAATGTGAGTATCCATTATATCTATCTATATATATATATGTGTGTGTGTGTGTGTGCTTGTGTATATATACGCACACATAGTTTGCTCCACCCTAATGGCATGCATTGGGTGGGTTTTGTAAGGCTGTGTTTTGTTTGGAATGCCCTTCCTGTCATCAAGCGTTTTGGCTGCCTCATACAATCTGTGGTGCATTGGGTTGAAAATCATGCTACACATCATATTTATTAATACATGTGTTTGTATGTATGTATGTATGTATGTATGTATATATATATATATATATATATATATATATACATATTTAAGTAGGT
>NC_043005.1:103607990-103650490 GCF_006345805.1 Octopus sinensis | reverse complement strand
AGCCCGTGCCTGCATGGGCTGAACAGGTGTTATACGATGATAAGGTGGTGAGGTGGTCCAATTGTTACTGCACCAGACGAAATGCTTAGCAGCATTTCTTCCATCTCTTAACATCAGGAGTTCGAATTCTGCTGAGGATGACCTTGCCTTTCGTCCTTTTGGCGTTGATAAAATAATGTACCAGCTGCACAATGGGGTTGATGTTGTCGACTTAATCATTCCTTTAAAATTGTGCTATATATACTTTTTAACCTTTTTACCTGTTTCAGTCATTTGACTGTCGCCATGCTGGAGCACCGCCTTTAGTTGAGGAAATCGACCCCCAGGACTTATTCTTTGTAAGCCTAGTACTTATTCTATCGGTCTCTTTTGCTCAACCGCTAAGTTACAGGGACACACCAGCATCAGCTATCAAGCGATGTTGGGTGGGGACAAACACAGACACACAAACACATATATATATACATATACACACATACAATGGGCTTTTTGCAGTTTCCATCTACCGAATCTACTCACTAGGCTTTGGTCGGCCTGAGGCTATAGTAGAATACACTCGACTAAGGTGCCACGCAGTGGGACTGAACCCGAAACCATGTGGTTGGTAAGCAAGCTACTTACCACACAGCCACTCCTGCGCCTACTATAATCATGATATTTTGTATTGCTGAAATTTATTTACAATTTCTAATCTCCCTCGATTACATGTGTCTATACATGCATACACTTGTCTTATGAGCTTATGTCCTCATCATATACTCAAATAGAAGGCCTTACATCATTTATTTGAACTATTTTGATATATACATGTGTTTATTGATCCTAAAAGTACATAAATAGAACAACATATCCCATACAATCGTGTCTTATAAATCAGTAGAAATATGATCTCGTTTATTTGGATGTAAATTACTGACAACCAAAGTTTATATCGTCTACTAAAAATTTGTGTGCGTGTGTGTGTGTGTATTTATTCATGTATATGTCACCAATCCATCATCATCACCATTATCATCATCATCATTTTATATCCATTCGTCTGTGCTTCGTGTATGGGTAGTGTGGGTTTCACTGTATTTTATCGTTTGTTGCAGTTGTCTACATCATCTGCATCATATAGCAACAACATGGTAAACTGGCCAACATCATTGATGTGTAAGCTGTTTGACATTATGTCCCTATGTTCTTTAATTCAGTTTCTTATTCTTTCATACATTGGTACTTCTTTGGCTGGTTCTAGTTGGGATATTCAGTTTCTCTGGGAAGTGGCTGCTAGCCCCCTTTACTGCTTCCACTCCACTCATTCTGCCCTTCTCCATCTCTGGAGGAAGGGTCCTGAAATGTTCCTCAGGAAATGTCTCACAACACAATATATACATTTCAGAGAAAGAGAGAGAGAGAGAGAGAGAGAGAGAGAGAGAAGGGAGAGAAGTGGCTTGTGGGGAGAGAGGTGGAGGTGAGGAGAAAGTGAGGAAAAGAGAGGTAGGGAGAGAAAAGAAGCAATCTTGAGAGGATGAAAGGCAAAATTGATCTTGAGAAGGCTTGAATTCAGAGAACCAGAAGAAACACTTCAATGCATTCTGTCCAATGCTCTCACAAACTCAGCCAATTTGTCTCCAACATGTTCTCATCCATTCCTATGATCTTTGGTATCTTGTATGAACATACCTGGTTTGCTAATTGCCATACGCTCACATTGTTGGTGGTGGTGATGGTGTGTGTGTATTCTTTTATCCTTTTACTTGTTTCAGTCATTTGACTGCGGCCATGCTGCAGCACTGCCTTTAGTCGAATAAATCATCCCTAGGACCTGTTCTTTGTAAGCCTAGTACTTATTCTATGAGTCTCTTTTGCTGAACTGCTAAGTTACAGGGACGTAAACACACCAACATCAGTTGTCAAGTGATGTTGGGGGACAAACACACTCACACATACACACATATATACATACAATGGACTTCTTTCAGTTTCCATCTACCATATCCACTTACAAGGCTTTGGTTGACCCAAGGCTATAGTAGAAGACACTTACCCAAGGTGCCATGCAGCGGGACTGAACCCGAAACCATGTAGTTGGGAAGCAAGCTTCTTACCACATGTAGTTTGCTAGTTTAGAAGAGCAGGATAAGTTGCAGTAGTGGTAGTAGAGACAGCGAGAGGATACAGTATTTTTATGTGCAAGTTGTTGTTAAGGTCTGGGAATAATAGCAAGTGTCTTGTTGACACACGCACACACTCCCTACAGCAACATTCCCAGGGTTTGAACCTCTGATCTATTAGCTTTTTGATAACCTATAACCTTGTTTATCTAATGCTTTGAATAGTTTGTATTTCAGTTTCTTGCCCCTGCTAGAAATAGCTGGCAAGTCTCTCGGACGATGCACTATTTAAATAAAAATGAAAGTCATTTGATCATATAGTCCTCAACAAATTATGTCTGAATAAGAGACAGGGGAGTCATGGGCGGAAGATTTTTGATGATAGGTTTGCTAGATGTGAGTTGAAATGAGAGCTAAACAATGAGGTGCTGGCAGAAACGTTAGCACGCCCGGCGAATTGCGTAACCGTATTTCGTCTGCTGTTACGTTCTGAGTTCAAATTCCGTCGAGGTTGACTTTGCCTTTCATCCTTTCTGGGTCGATAAATAAAGTACCAGTTTCGCACTGGGGTCGATGTAATTGACTTAATCCCTTTGTCTGTCCTTGTTTGTCCCCTCTGTGCTTAGCCCCTTGTGGGTAGTAAAGAAATAGGTATTTCGTCTGCTGTTACATTCTGAGTTCAAATTCCGTCGAGGTCGACTTTGCCTTTCATCCTTTCGGGGTTGATAAATAAAGTACCAGTTTTGCACTGGGTTGATATAATCGACTTCATCCGTTTGTCTGTCCTTGTTTGTCCCCTCTGTGTTTAGCACCTTGTGGACAATAAAGAAATATATATTAAAGTTTGTAGTTTTAGATGCCCTAATCGAAACTGGCCATAGCTGATGTGGACCTAAACATTGCTAGCCATATCTAGCCCCTAATACTAATTGCAGTATATTGTATGTTAAATAATGTAGTCCGAGATACAATATGACAGAATGAGTATGGTTGATACTTTGACCATTGGTCTGCTGGACCAGAGCTGACCTGGGGCTATAAAGTAATAACAAATATCTACAGGAATTCGGTGTTCTTTTATGCAGAAACTTCCTGAAATACGTGCAATAGATGTGCAGTTTGCATGGCACCAGCTGGTGGTGCAACATGTTTACTGATGCTGTTTTGTCTTCACGTTCTGATGCACACATGCATACGCACGGCTTCTATGTTCTAAAGTCATGAACACACACACACGCGCACGCATACACGGATGCAAACTGCCACAGAGCTACAGCTTACACGTATGCACACCGTATATTTTTTATTAAATGTGTGAATAGATAGAGTAGGTGTACATACACCGATGCAGTAAGCTACGTCAGTGAGTCAGTCAGTTAGAAATGTTGTAACTAAGTAGTTAGCTAGTCAACAATAACCGCATCAATATGGTCTTCTTGTAGAGTCATCTCACGGAAGAGAGAGGGAATATTTAATAAAGCGACTGGTTTATTTTTTTCATTTTTCTTTTTAATTTTTTATTGCTGCTTCTTGCAATAAGTGAACAAATAGATAGACAGTTGTGTGTGTGTGTACATGTGGATATGTATATACATGTGAATATGTGTATATATGTATACACATTGATGTATGTACATGTATATATAAATGTATGTATATGTATATATAGATGTATGTATGTATAAATGTATGTATATGTATATATAGATGTATGTATAAATGTATGTATATATAGATGTATGTATATGTATATATAGATGTATGTGTATATAAATGTATGTATATGTCTATATAGATGTATGTATATGTATATATAGATGTATGTATATATAAATGTATGTATATGTCTATATAGATGTATGTATATATAGATATGTGTATATATGATCTACACATATATACATATATCTATGTATATGTATATATAGATGTGAGCATGTGGATATGTGTATATATGTGTGTGTGTGTAGATATGTGAATATGTGTATACACATTGATGTATGATCATGTATATATAAATGTATGTATATGTCTATATAGGTTATGTATATATAGATATGCATATATATGATCTATACATATATACATATATCTATATCTGTATATATAGATGTATGTATATGCACACACACATATATAAACAGAAAGAGAGAGAGAGATAGATAGATTGGCAGATAGATTGATAGATAGATAGACGGACAGACAGACAGATAAATGGACTGAGATGGAAAGTTAGACTGTTAGGTAGAGAAACGGATTGAGAGATGAAGGACAGATGGGCATAAATCAATAGTATATGAATGTGCATATATATATATATATATATATATATATATAGATAGATAGATAGATAGATAGGTTAATAGGTAGACAGAAAGATAGATTCTAAAATAATGTCTCTTTTACTCTTTTACTTGTTTCAGTCATTTGACTGTGGCCATGCTGGAGCACCACCTTTAGTCGAGCAAATCGACCCCAGGACTTATCCTTTGTAAGCCTAGTACTTATTGTATCAATATCTTTTGCCGAACCACTAAGTTATGGGGACGTAAACATGCCAGCATCGGTTGTCAAGCGATGTTGGGGGGACAAACACAGAATACAAACACACACACACACACACACATATATATATACGAAGGGCTTCTTTCAGTTTCTATTTACCAAATCCACTCACAAGGCTTTGGTCAGCCCGAAGCTATAGTAGAAGACACTTACCCAAGATGCCACGCTGTGGGACTGAACCCAGTACCATGTGGTTGGTGAGCAAGTTACTTACCACACAGCCACTACTTCTTGCTGTTCTTAAACATGGAAATTGCTATTCATACATTATTTCTGTGTGTGTGGTAAGAAATAAGGCCATGTATATCAATATGGAAATTGGAAAAATTAGACGCAGACAATGTGAGTATGTTACAGTGGAGAGATTTGAGGAAATGTCCCCTTATCAGCTGTTCCTTTTTGAGAACGGGCAGTATGGAATTTTTTTGCGGGGTTTTTTTTTTCACAGTTCAATGCGGATGACTCAAAATTTACAAGAATTGGCAGCTGTTAAAAGGGAAACTTCCTCATTTGTGTGTGGTTGTGCCTTCATTAGTCATACTTAATTACTTGTGTACTATGCGTATTTATATGTGTGTGTATATATATATATATACATATATACATACACACACACACACACACACACACATATATATATAATTTTCTTTACTTGTTTCAGTCATTTGACTGTGGCTATGCTGGAGCACCACCTTGAAGGGTTATAGTTGAAGAAATCGACTGCTGGACTCCTTTCTTGAGCCTAGTACTTATTCTTGAGCCTAGTACTTATTCTGTCAGTCTGTTTTGCCAAACTGCTGAGTTACAAGGACATAAACACACCAACATTGGTTGTCAAACAATGGTGGTGGGGAATAAACACGGACACAAAGATACACACATAAATATATATATATATATGTATATTCTTTTAGTCAAAAAAATTGACCCCTGGACTTGTTCTTTGTAAGCCTGGTACCTATTCTATTAGTGTCTTCTGCAAACTACTAAGTTACAGGGACATAAACACACCAAAACCTATGCAATTGAAAGCTGGAGAAAACTTTTCAAATATAAAATGGAAGTATACAGAAATAAACATTATTTTCCATCTTACTGATAGTTTTGTTTCGTGTTTGAAAAATTAAAATTTATCTTCTGGTTTATTGTTGTTTATATTTTGAAATACATATATAATCATGGCTGATGCTGGTGTGACGTAGCAGGCACCTGTGCTGGTGGCATGCAAAAAGCACCTTTCAAATGTTAGGCTTCACGGAGGTGATAAGTGATGGAGATGTTTGATGAGATGCTGTGTTTGAGAAGATTCGTCGAGTCCAGTGAAATTGTAGTTGTAGTGGATGCTGGTGTCACATAACTGGCATCCATGCTGCTGGCATGTAAAAAGCATCATCATCATTGTTCGACCGTGGTCGAGACAATGGAATTTACCATGCTATGCCAGACCTCAAGGTCCATGATAGCATTACTGAGGTCCTGTTGCTGGATGCCTGTATCCCTGGAGATTACATCAGGGTAGGAGAGTGTGCGCCCTCTGGTATCGCGAGTAGATGGCTTCCAGATGAGAAGAGTAGAAATTACCTCGTTTTCAGCTCTACAACAATGTCCAGCAAACTGGACTCTTCTACCTTTCACAAGAGATGACACAGTTGGTAGTTTCCCATATATTTGTACTTTGGTTGGATGACGCTTTCACGAGAGATTTTGAGCACCCATTACCTTCTTGGAGTGGTTGGCATTAGAAAGGGCATCACGCCATAGAACCAATGCCAAATCAAATTGGAATGTGGTGCAGCTTTACAGCTTACCAGTTTCAGCTAAATCATCCAACCCATGCTGGCATGGAAAGCCGATGCTAAATGATGATGAAGATGATGATGGATGCACCAAAATCCTCTCAGTACTTAGGGGTTTTTCGAGTTTTAATCCAGCCCTAGTTGTTGCACAATAGGAATAAAAGATGTTCTTCACTGCATACTGTGAGACATACACTGTACCAAAGTTGGTTGGGGCTTCAATCTCCTGTACGAGATAATGCAAATTGTGATGACGACCCAGTCCAAGATGTACCATTTTGGAGGAAAGGAACTGAGATAGTGGTGGTTGTAGTGTTGGTAGTGGTGACAGCAATGGCAGTGGTATTCATCATAATCATCATCATCATCATCGTTTAATGTCCGTTCTCCATGCTAGCATGGGTTGGACGGTTCAACTGGGGTCTGGGAAGCCAGAAGGCTGTGCCAGGCCCAGTCTAATCTGGCAGTGTTTCTACAGCTGGATGCCCTTCCTAACATATTGGAAGTGCTTATTTCTATTTTGCTTTCTTTGCAAGTGTAGTTAATCTTGGTTGTTTAATATTATTAATCCAGTAATCACTACCACAGTAACTAATTTGTTTTACTCACATGTCAGATATACAAATACAAAAACAAACAAAATAAACAGCAAAACAATTCACATTTGATTTTGGTTATTTTGTGGCGGTTGTTTTTGTATTGACTTTTTTATTTGGTTTTTGTCTTTGTTAAAATTGTATGTCTTAATTGTAAATGAAGATTAAGAAATTAGAATTAGTGTGTGTGTGTGTGTGTGTATAGTGGTGGGGTAGAATAAATTTTTCTTTTTCTTTGTTCGGTTTTTGTTCAATTCCTTTATTTCATTACAATTTCCAATAATTTTCTATTTTTGTCTGTTTTTTTTTTTTTGCTTTTTTGTTTTGTTTAAAGAAAGCAACACAAACAAATCTTTGTATCCCAACCTTTGCCCCATTGTCACCCAGTCTAGGAAAGTTGCTCTTTCAAAATGTCATTGACGAGGTGTTGAATTTAATCTTGCTCTACTCTCAACACCCTAAATCATCACCTGATATCATCATCATCTTCCTCATTCACATCATTATCCTTCTCATCATCACCATCAATATTACCCTCATTGTCATCATCATAATGTCTATTGTGGGTTGGCTAGGTCTGTAATAACACAGTTTACATACATCTCTTCATCCTGCATCATTTCTGCTAGGACCTAACTTTCTTAGACCTACCTCTACTTCATTGTCAAATGCCTTAGTCAGCCGTTCGTATCTATTCTCTATCGTTCAGCCCTTAACACTTGTTTCTGGGTCAAACAAAGGAGCATTCATGCTGAAAATAGCAGCTGGAGTTCCTTCATATTACACCTTATTTGCCCTTAAAGGAACTTACAAACTGATAATATAGTCCTAGATATTCATAAAGATGGTTGAAGATGGCTGGAGTATTTTTTAATTGTATGCCTGTCCATTCACTTCTGACATGCAGCTCAATAATAATACAAAAACAAAAAAATAGCCATTTACGATCCCATCGTTTCATCCTTCTGCCCTTACATTATCTGTGTTAACACTGAGATCAAATCATTCTTGTTCATATCGTCCTGACGTTTTTGATGTCCAGCTATTCCACCAAGTTGTATACTTATACTCCACCGACCTCTTATATTGCCACTTGACATCTTTAGTAACTTTACATCTTTACTGCTAGACTCGAGTCATTTCACTGCTGCCTAGGTGTGCGTGCATGCACACACCCACCCATTCATCCATCCATGCCTCCATCCATCTTCTCTGCTTGCTATTCACTGGAGGTTTGTCAGGGTACAGTCTTCAGGTATTTCCTCCATGAAATCCTGTCTTTACACTTTCCAGCTGGATTCTTAAGCGTGACCAACTATAACTATGGATATTTATTTCTTTATTGCCCACAAGGGGCTAAACATTGAGGGGACAAACAAGGACAGATAAAGGGGTTAAGTCAATTACATGGATACCAGTGCATAACTGGTACTTATTTAATAGACCCCGAAAGGATGAAAGGCAAAGTCGACCTCGGTGGAATTTGAACTCAGAATGTAGCGGCAGACGAAATACCGCTAAGCATTTCGCCTGGCGTTCTAATGATTCTGCCAGCTTGCCGTCTTCAATGACTATGGATATTATCCAACCATTTTTCTGATGATCTACCCTTAGGTCTCCTGCTAATTGGTTTGGCTTGAAGGATCCATCTTGTGATTCTTTCCTGCAACATTCCAATCACATGTCCATAGTACCGGAGCTGTGACTGCTCAATTCTGAGCAGTGGGACCGGTTTTATATGTGAAGTAGCTGGTCCCGTGCCGTGAAAAATGATGGCTAATTGTAGTATTTTATACATAAGTATGTGGAGGCGCATGGCTTAGTGGTTAGGGTGTCAGCATCATGATCATAAGGTTGTGGTTTCGATTCCTGGACTGGGCAATGCGTTGTATTCTTGAGCAAAACACTTCATTTCATGTTGCTCCAGTCCACTCAGGTGACAAAAATGAGTAATCCTGTGACAGACTGGCATCCCATCCAGGTGGGGAATTTCTATGCCACTGAAACTGAGAAACTGGCCCTTATGAACCTGGCATGGCTCGAGAAGGAACATTTATTTTCATATATAAGTATGGATGATAAATCAAATTAATACACTTGTCAATGTTATCTAGTGGCTGTCTTTTGAGACGTGACACGAATCATCATTTGTTAACGGAAGAATGCTGGTTCACACATACTTTCATATACTTCCCTTGTACATGTACACACCTATACTCACACAGAGTTGAAACGCTGTTTCATTTTTCTTTTCGCCGTTGAATGCTCACCATCCCACTTCCATTGCACGCACACACACATGCACAAACATTCACATACCTCCCTTTTACATACACTCACATATACTCACACAGAGCTGAAACGTTCCCGCTACCAGTTTGCCGTCACCCCTTCCTTCCTTATTCATATGTTGTGACGGAGAAAAACAAAAGAGTATTATTATAGTAGATTATCTGAGCCCTTTTGTATTGAGTTCTCTCTGAATTCAAAACATTTCGAGTGAGTTTGTCTCATGCATTAGACTGGGATATTTCAACAAACACAGTTCTAACGCTCTTTAGTTTACTACTGAATAAGTCATATACACAAACATACACATATGTTAAAAGTGAGGTGAGATTTGAGTGAGATTTGGCAGTTGTTTCTAGCTAAGGAAGACTCCCTTGCTGGCTAGCTGATGATTATGGCAGTAATGATCATGGTGGTGGTGGTGGTTGTGGTGGTGGAAATGCAACTGAAATACCTTTTTGTGTAATAATTTGTTTTCAGAGATTGTTTGAAGTGTGTGCATATATGTATGCGTATGTGTGTATATAAGGTTGATAAATATAAGATTATATATATGTGTGTGTATGTGTGTGTGTGTGTGTATGTATGTGTGTATATATATATATATATATATATATATATATATATATATATATATATGGATGGGTGGGTGGGTAGAGAGAGGGAGAAAGGAATGGATTAACATCACTAGAGGTTATTTGGAAATTTTTTTCCGTTCCCCTCCTCACCTCCATATATGATTGATGGAGGATAACTGAGAAGGACAGACAGACAGACACGAGGAATATTTCAAAAATGTCCATCATCTGTTTTATGAATAATTTGCCAAAGGACAGCACAATGGAGCTGTAGGAAAGAAAAGAAAAGAAAAGAAAAACTAAAACAAAACCATCTTCCTCTCTGTCTGTCTCTCTCTATCTCTCATACTATTTCTTCATTTTTGCCTTTCTTTTTTTTCTTTCCATCCTTCTCTCCTTCCTTGTCTCTTTCCTACTCGTATCTCTCTTTGTCTCCTCCACTTCTTTCTCCTCTGCTTCTTTCTCAGTTCTCTCTCTTCTTCTTCTCCCTCTCTTCTTCCTCTCCCTCTCTTCTTCCTCTCCCTCTCTTCTTCCCCTCCCTCTCTTCTTCCTCTCCCTCTCTTCTCTCTTGTCAGTTCCCTGTCTCCTGAGTTTTCTCAAATTCTCTCTTTTTCTCTCTCATTTTTTCTTAGTTCTTCTCCCCTCTCTCTTTCTCTACATCTCATTCCCTTCTCTCTCTCTTTCTCATTCTTTCTTAGTTCTTCTCCCCTCTCTCTTTACTTCTCATTCCCTCCCCTTCTCTCCCCCCTTCCCCTACTTCTCATTCCCTTCTCTTCTCCTTCTCTCTTTACTTCTCATTCCCTCCCCTTCTCTCCTCCCTTCCCCTACTTCTCATTCCCTTCCTTTCTCCCTCTCTCTCTACTTCTCATTCCCTTCTCTCTCCCCCTCCCTCTCTCTAATTCCCTATCCCATTCCCACTGACCACACCTTCTTCCCCCTTCCCCCACCACTCTGGCCTTCCGTTTGATGACCACCAAACTATTCCCTGTAAAAATACTTGAAGATTAATGTGGCTCTAACTTTCTGCAGCACTGTAAGGATGCCGTGCTGTGTCACGGCGTGCCATGATGTGTCACAGAGCTTGCATGACAGCTGACGCGCATGTGGTTCTGCAAAGAGGAGGGGACTAAGAAACGAATGTAGGATTGGAGAGGAAGATGGTGTGTACAAGAGAGAGAGAGAGAGAGAGAGAGAGAGAGCAGTATTTAGTGGTGATGGTCATTGATGGGGATGGTCTTTATTTCTTTAGCGGCATGTCAACAAGATTGATAGAGTGGGGGTAGGAGGTTGCAGTGGTGTTATAGGATCGATGGTGTGGTGGTGGTGGTGGTGGTGGTTGGTGGTGGTGGTGGTGGTTGTGGTGGTGGTGGTTCAGTTGTAGTGATGCTGTAGGAATGGTGGTGAAGTGATGAAAAATAATAATAATAATAACAACAACAACAACGATGCAGACACAAACAACAATTATAATAATCACAACAAAACAGACACATTCACACACTTAAACATTGATATAGATTTACATACATGCACACACATTGATGTATACACATTTTGTCGTACATGTATATTTACAACGAGGTACACACCCATGTTGATATGTGTAGGTACACAGATGTATTGACATGTATGGATCAGTACAAATTGACATATATATATATATATACACACACACACACAGGTGTATAGAAATACATACACATATACACACACTCATAGGTACTTGTTAATATGTAGTTGTAAATACACACATGCACAAAGAAAAACCACTCATACACACTTTTTTCCCCACATATTTTTTCCTCAGTATACACTTCACACACAAATGCACGCACACACAAATCCCTGTGTACACACACACACACACACACACACACACGCATGAAAATTTTGCTCACACATCTTTCTCTCTCTCTCTCTCTATGTGTTGAGGCTACATATCAATGACAACTATATCCACCAACGCAAACTACTGTAAACCCGCATGTGGTCTCTCAGTTTGCTAGAAATAGCCAGATCTCTCTCTTAGACACATCGCGAGAATAGGAGGACATACTGGACAATGTACTCCTATTCAGGAATGCTAGTGGACTGCAGTAAAGTCCTGTTATAAATGTAGACACTTTTTAGCGTATTCACTGATTAATTGGTTTCTAATCATTATTGATTGTTTGATTTATGTCTTCGTTAAACAGCTGGGAATGTATCTAAGCGAAGCACAGTTGCTGCACAACCAGCAGATTCTACTTCATCTTCAATCGACAGAGTGGAGTTCCAACCCGTAGCCGATAGCAGGTAAAGATTTCAAACTTTTCTTTCCTCAACTTTGTGATTTTGCATCTGTATGCATGTGTATGTATCCATATATGTGGCCCTCAACCACATTTCAACTCATAACATAGAGAGAGAGAGATTGAGAGAGAGAGAGAGAGAGGTGACTAAATACCAGATATATGTTCCTGCGATCTACCATTTATACTATACCAAATCTACCACCAGTTGTTGACACATCATCACACATACTTTAACCCTTTCGTTACCAACCTGGCTGAAACCACCTCTGGCTCTGTAGTACAAATGTCTTGTTTCCTTAAGTTTTGAATGAAAATCTTCCACCAAACCTTAGTCACAATTTATGTTCCTAACACTAGGTTAATGATAACTAAGTTATTTTACTAAATCCTTTGTTATATTTAAAGTAATTGAAAGAAACACAGAGCATCTCAAAATAAATACAGTAACAAAAGGGTTAAGGGAAGGTGTGTTGTATTAAATTACAAGACATGTACATCACTTTATTGAGTTTAAAATGATGAATGACAAAATTGCCACTGGTTGAATTTGATGCAGGGTAGAGCCAAAAGTCCTCAGATTCACTATCTTTGATAACCATTTCAACAACAAACATACACTAAGCAATGGTCCAAACCCTGATGGTATCCCCCCCAAAAAAATGCAAAGCAAAAGATAAAACATTGGCTACTTGGAAACATTGTTTTCATCTGCCCAACTTCATTAGAGTCAAACCAGGGGCTGTGTAAAATATGGGATATTTTTTTTATTTTAAAATTTTTTTGCTGCCCTCTGTATAATGGACACAGTGAAATTAACACACCAAAACTGGAAACAGCGAGGCATATGAGCCGTGCAATGACCGATGGGTGGAGCATCTTGTGAGTGAGATGTGAATTGGAGGAGCGTCTTGGCAATAGGAGGACAAATGGATGGATCATCCAGGCAGTGAGATGGCAGAGCGGGTGGAGCATTTTGGGAGTGAGAGGATAAAGAGTGGTAAGCATCCTGTGAGAGGACAAAGTGGGTATAGCATGTGGGCAGCAGGTGGAACATCTTGAGAGTAAGATGATGTATGGATGTACCATGTGGGCAGTGAGATAATTGTGGGTGGGGCATCTTCGTTATGAGATAAGTGGGCAGGGCATCTTGAGAGTGAGATGACAAATGGGTGTAACATCTGGGCCCCGAGATGGTAGAGTGGGTGAGGCATCTTGTGAGTAAGATGACAGGATGGGAGGCACCACTTGGGAGTGAGATGACTGGGTGGAATACCTGGGCAGTGAAATGACATAGGTAGTGAAGAATCATAGTATGGAGATAAGGGCCAGTGGACCATAGACCCTGTTGATGGCAGTATGGGTGATGTATTACAGCCTTGAAATGGTAGAGTGGGTGGAGCATCACAGCCATGAAATTGCAGTGTGGGAGGAGTGTCAGGCAAAACGTTTTGTGGCATTCAGTTGCATCCACCTATATTCACAGTTTAAATAAAGATGACTTTGTTTTATTTAGTTCCAGGTTGATATAATAAAATACCACTGACATATCATCGTCATCATCGTTTAACGTCCGTTTTCTGTGCTAGCATGGGTTGGACGGTTCGACCGGGATCTGGGAAGCCAGGAGGCTGCACCAGGCTCCAGTCTGAGCTGGCAGTGTTTATACAGCTGGATGCCCTTCCTAATGCCAACCACTCCGTGAGTGTAGTGGGTGCTTTTTATGTGCCATCGGCACAGGTGCCAGGGGATGCTGGCTTTGGCCACATTTGGATGGTGCTTTTTACGTGCCACCGGCACAGGTATCACAACTACAATTTCCATTTGATATTTATTTTGATACTGAGGTCAAATTAATTATCACCATTTCCTCCAAAATGTGGCAAATTGGCGGAGTCCTTAGAGCATCAGATAAAATGTCTTGTATATATTTCAGTTTCCTGCATTCTCGGTTCAAACTCAATTTAGATCAACGGCTTTCCTTTTCATCCTTCCTGGGTTGACAAATAGATTAGTAGTACAGAGCAGCGTGATGGAAATATCACTGCATCAAATAGATAGCTTTGTGGTTTTTGTTCAACTCTTTCTGTATTGAGTTCACATTCTGCCACAGCCTACCTGGCTGATAAAGTCAATCCATCACCTGATTTAACATTGACACAGGTCCTTTCACTGAGTTTACTATATTGCACAAACTGAAGATAGGTCTTATGTTTGAAGATAACTTCCTCACTCTCTCTTAATAATCTTGAAGTCCCTTTTAAGCAGTGGTTCTCAACTGGGGTCCATGTGGCCCCTGAGAGTCCAAATAAGTTTTTGTGGGGGTCCACCTGGAAAATAGTAAATTGGGGATCCACAACAGTATTTTGTGGGCCCCTGAAAAAATTTTTGTTTCATATGTGTTTTGGTATGTCTTGCAAGAAACAGCTAGGTTTCTCTCTCTAATATTTTCCATAGTTCAACTTACACAAGTTAATGTGTGAAAGGAATTTTGAAAGAAGTATCTATAAAACTAGTTTCTAAACATCGAATGGTTATGGAGTCCACCAGAATAAAACAGTAGATAAAAAAAAATGTTTCAAAACCCCTGCTTTAAAAGATGAAAGGTACTAACTTTCTTTCTGATAATCTGTGACCATGTTGCAACTGTACCAGTGATATACTGGGTTCAGTTAGCTGTTTGTACTTCCTCCAAGATCTGTTGACTTTGATATATTGCAATTTGCCTTTCACTTATTTGTGGTTGATAAAATGCGTACTAGTGAGATACAGAGGTGAAGTAAGGCATCCATACCTCTCCCTCCTCTCAAAATACCTGCCTTTGAAGTGAAATTAGAAATCCTTATTTTAGATTAGTAGATTGGCAGAATTGTTTGTGTATCAGACAAAATGCCTAACGGTCTGTAGTTATAGTTCTTTATGTTCTTGGTTCGAATCCTGCTAAGGTTAACTTTGCCTTCCAGTGTCAATAAAATACAGTACCATTAAGGTCCATTTAACCAACTATCTCCTCCCCTAATTGCCTGGCACCATATCTATGTTGGAACCACTTATCATTAAGGCAAGAGAAAGAAGCGAGCTGGTTGAATCGTAAGCATGCCGGACAAAATGCTTAGCGGCATTTCGTCCATTTATACATTCTGGGTTCAAATACTGCCCCGGTCGACTTCGTCTTTCATCCTTTTGGGGCCAATGAGATTATTACTAATTATGTACTGGGGTCAATTTAATCGACTTACCCGTTTTGTCCCGCTTCCAAATTTCAGGTCCTGTGCTTGTTGTAGAAAAGATTATTAAGGCAGGAGAAAAAGGTGCTGCTTTCCTGTAAATTTGTGTTAAGGTGTATGACAATGATGAGTATGTCCTGGTTGAATGGATGTGTTTATAGCGTGTGACAACCGACCAGGTACCACAACTGGAAAAGATAGTTGCCCTTGGTAATCGGGGTTTTCAAGGATATGTGTTAAGTTAAGTTAATTTTTTGGCTCAAAAAGCAAAAAGCAAGGCCATGTAGGGGGACATGGAGTTATGTACAGGGAGGGTGGTCATGCAAAGATTGTGTCCTTGGTAGCTTATCTGCTGCAACAATTTTGTGTTGTTGTTGTTGCTTTTTTAAATCCTTATTTACATTATCTTGTGTAAAACACCCATTTGTTTCTGTAAACAGTTCCTGTAATGTCTTCTGGTATGTTGCCCTTGTGGCAATAAACAGATATTTATTTGTTCTTATGTTTGTATATTTGTTTTGCAAGATTCTTGATGGGAAATCTTGTGTTGAAACAGATATTGTTGTATTTAGGGATGGTCACGTTGCCAGTTTAGCAAATAAAAACACACGCACTATATATACAATCATCATCATCATCATTTAATGTCCGCTTTCCATGCTAGCATGGGTTGGACGATTTGACTGAGGTCTGGCGAACCAGACTCCAATCTGATCTGGCAGAGTTTCTACAATAGGAATACAAAATACAAAATGGCTGAGCGTTAGTAAGGAGAGACACACAAATAAGAAAAAAGAAAGCAAAGGACCACTGATGAGGTCACAGGAGTGTGATGAAAGAACTCTGGCCGAAATAAGATTAAGATTAATGTAAAAAACAAATAAAGCTGAAGCAAATTAACACCAAATATATAGTGCGTGTGTTTTTATTGGCTAAACTGGCAAAATGACCCTTCCGAAATACAACAATATTTATTCTTATATTTATATTTACATTAGTTTGTTCATTGCATTTTGTGTTTAGCTCCCTTTCTCTCTCTCTCTCTCTCTCTCTCTCTCTCATTTTGACTAAGACCAACACTACCTCTCTTTATCTCTCTTTTGCTATTGATCGACAATCTCCACTGCAAACCCCTACAACCAGGCCACCGGCATTGTTTGCACCATCTCCAACACGGTCCAGCTGTACACTAAATCTACTGGTTGCACCAAGCCTGCGGCCACTACTGTCGCATACACTGCTACACCCTATCTACACAGTCATTCAAGCCTTTTAGAAATAGCAGCTGAATCTCCTTCATATCACACTCTAGATCAATGTTTCGTAACCTTTTGCTCGGTCCCCCACTCACCACCGCTACCACATTCGATGGGGAACAAAACTGGCCATCACCCCACTCCTTAAGTCTTCTGTTGTGGTATTCAAAAATTGAATTGCCTGTAAGGTTGACCTGGGGCTAAACAACAATTCTGCCCTCACGACCACCACCACCACAGTCACTGCCAAAGCCAATTACCACCACCACTATTACTACTACTACCACCACTACTACAACCACTATCACCACCACCACCACCATAGTCACTGCCAAAGCCACTTGCTACTACTGTTACTACTACCACTATCACCACTTCCACAACTACTACAACCACTATCACCATCACCACCACCACCACCACAGTACTGCCAAAGCCAATTACTACTACTTTTACTACTACTGCTACTGCTACTACTACTACTACTGTTACTACTACTGCTGCTGCTACTACTACTATCACCATCACCACTTCCACAACTACTACAACCATTATCACCACTCTTACTTCCTCCATAATCACCACTACTACCATCACCACCACTCTATTCCTATCATCATCATCATCATCACTATCACCCAGTGGCAGTTATTCCACCCCTTCTGCCATCCGATAAGGCTGCTGGGGAGGTGCAGAGCCGACTGTAGCCATCAGCTGAATTAGCTTTAAAACCGGGGGGGGGGGGGGGGGGGCAATGTCTTGTTCTCCATGGTTTGGGTCTTTCACTGCTGCCTGAAACTTCTGAGGACCAGAAAAAGCTGGTGAGGGAGGAGGAGGAGAACAGAGAGAGAGAAAGAAAGGGAGTGGGGAGAGAGAGAGAGAGTGAGAGGGGAAGGGAGAGAGGGGCTTAATCTAAATTAGATTTTTCACTTAAGAGAAGATTAGCATAAATTACTGCAATACACCTGCTGCCAGTACTACTGTTGTTGTTATTGTTTTTGCCATTGTTGTTGCTGCTCCTAATGCTGCTGTTGTTGTTGTTTCTGGATTCTTTTCATCGGCACAGGAGTGGCTGTGTGGTAAGCAGCTCGCTTACCAACCGCATGGTTCCGGGTTTAGTCCCACTGCGTGGCACCTTGGGCAAGTGTCTTCTGCTATAGCTTTGGGCCGACCAAAGCCTTGTGAGTGGATTTGGTAGACGGAAACTGAAAGAAGCTCGTCGTATATATGTATATATATGTATGTGTGTGTGTGTGTGTGTGTTTGTGTGTCTGTGTTTGTCCCCTCCTCCAGCATCTCTTGACAACCGATGCTGGTGTGTTTACGTCTCCGTTACTTAGCGGTTCAGCAAAAGAGACCGATGGAATAAGTACTCGGCTTACAAAGAATAAGTTCTGGGTTCGATTTGCTCGACTAAATGTGGTGCTCCAGCATAGCCACAGTCAAATGACTGAAACAAGTAAAAGAATAAAAGGGTATTACTTTTTTTCTTTTATTTCAACTCCCTCTTCCACACTGCAGCATTACTTGAAGTAGTTGTTGTTGTTGTTGATGTTTTTGTTTGACCTCAGGTTAGATTCCTCACGAGAAAGATTATAATTAAAAGCATTCCAACTGTTATCACCTTCATGACTCTTTCTTCTATTCACCTTGTTGGTTCCCGTTGATATGGACTGACACAGTTTAGGGAAGAGAGAACACTTCAGAGTTTCTGGAAACATGATTACTGTTTCCAGAAATAAATAAAGAAATTACTGGCACTTGTGCCCCATGCTAGTAGGGTGCTAAGAGCACCATCTGAGCGTGATCGTTGCCAGAGCGACTAACTGGCTTCTGTGCCAGTGGGCAGGTAAAAGGCACCATTCGAGCATGATCATTACCAGCATCACCTTACGGGCACCTGTGCTGGTGGCATGTGTAAAATGATTCAAGCGAGGTCATTGCCAGTACCGCCTGACTGGCCCCCGTGCCGGTGGCATGTAAAAAGCACCCACTACACTCTCGGAGTGGTTGGCGTTAGGAAGAGCATCCAGCTGTAGAAACTCTGCCAGATCAAGATTGGAGCCTGGTACAGCCATATGGTTCGTCAGCCCTCAGTCAAAATCGTTCAACCGCTGCTAGCATGGAAAGCGGACGTTAAACGATGATGATGATGATGTACTTGGTACATTTTGGAAGCTGTTTAGTGTTAAGAAGGCTCTCCAACCA
This sequence comes from Octopus sinensis, assembly GCF_006345805.1. Taxonomy (NCBI): domain Eukaryota; kingdom Metazoa; phylum Mollusca; class Cephalopoda; order Octopoda; family Octopodidae; genus Octopus; species Octopus sinensis. The sequence goes on along the minus strand of NC_043005.1, from coordinate 103,631,585 downwards.
TAGACACTCAGCGTAGAATGGAATGTGCAAGCAATATGCAATTACTGACCTTATATGATGGGAGTAGCTCCAAATATGAACTGACTTGTATGATGAAAGTAACGGAGACGTAAACACACCAGCATCGGTTGTCAAGAGATGCTGGAGGAGGGGACAAACACAGACACACAAACACACACACACATACATATATATACATGTGTGTTGAATATAATGTAAGGGGGCCCTAATTTATTTCGCAGGAGTGGCTGTGTGGTAAGTAGCTTGCTAACCAACCACATGGTTCCGGGTTCAGTCCCACTGCGTGGCATCTTGGGCAAGTGTCTTCTGCTATAGCCCCGGGCCGACCAATGCCTTGTGAGTGGATTTGGTAGACGGAAACTGAAAGAAGCCTGTCATATATATATATATATATACATATATATATATATATGTGTTTGTGTGTTTGTGTGTCTGTGTTTGTCCCCCTAGCATTGCTTGACAACCGATGCTGGTGTGTTTATGTCCCCGTCATTTAGCGGTTCGGCAAAAGAGACGGATAGAATAAGTACTGGGCTTACAAAGAATAAGTCCCGGGGTCGATTTGCTCGACTAAAGGCGGTGCTCCAGCATGGCCACAGTCAAATGACTGAAACAAGTAAAAGAGTACTGAGTTACTTTCCTTTCACTTGTATATTGAGAAATTTCAGAGTTTATCAAAGAATTAAAATTTTACCAAATGAAACTCCTATTTGAGTCTCCTTATTTCTCAGAAGGCGGGTGGTAAGCATGAAATACATCATAACATTGAACAGCATATTTAACAAAAATCTATCAAAAAAACGACAAAACAATGAAATAAAATGGTAAATGAGGAAAAATACAAAAGCAGTACAGATAGTAGAACCTGCCAGTTCCTAGATGTGGAATAAAAGCAAAAATGAAATAAATTTAGAAAAAAAAACCCCCAAAAAACAAAGCCTACTCTCTTGAGAAAGTGTGTTTATGATTTTAAGTGAACGCAGTCAAGGAACCCGGTTCTTGGTTAAATGGTGGTTCTTGTTGTATGTTTCTTTGTTGTCAGCTACATGATTAGAAATATTATGAAAACATCCAAGAACCACCTCAACAACAACAACAATAACTACAATGACTAAAGAGAATGTCACGGTTCTTTAAGATGCAAAGAAAAAAAACAAACAGAAAAGAAAGACTTCGTTTGCCTGCCATCAGTTGTTCCATAGAATTTCTTTGTAGTTTTTGGTTTCATCAGGAAGCTGTGATTGAAGAATTGGCGGAACAAAATACACAAAACAGTCAAAAGAGAAACAATTAAAATTCTGAAACCTTTCAGATTGTAAACTGTGAAGAAAAGCAAACCATTTCCTGTTGCCATGGAGAATATTTCTATAATCTCTCCCCGCCTCCTCCTCTCTCTCTCTCTCTCTCTCTCTCATTCCACTTCTTTTTCCATCTCTCCCTCTCACTTGTCTCTGATCCCTCCCTTACTTTCTCTCTGACTTCCCTGTCTTTCTCTCTGTCTCTCAGTTTCATATACATGTCCGCATTATGCATATGTGTGTGCATCTGTGCAAGCTTCTGCATGTTTTGGGTACTTGTTTTGGCTCTACATATATTCACTAAAGTTGGAGCGATACAGAGAAGATTAGCATCACTTCTTTGCAAGGGGGACATGCAAATTTGTGAAACATTCCATATTTTCTAACAATGGAGCACTGGCTATGTTAGAAAATATGGAATGGAGCTCTCATGCTGGAACAGATAATAGGAAAATAAAAGTGCTTGTCATTTTACATAAGTGTGTGCATCTGTGTGCGACGTGGGAGCATATTTGCTAATTTCAGTCTCAATCTTAGTGAACCTAATTTGTGGTAGAAGGCACTTCCTTAACCCTTTAGCATTTAAACTGGCTGGCCCCAATGCTCTACCTGTTCCATAGTCAAACCAGCTAGAGCCAACCTCCTTATACCAGCCCTTTAATGTTCTCCTAAATATAAAATATCACGTCATCGAAATCTTGAACCTACGAGATAATGCATGATTAATTCAAAGCGGTGTGAATAAATAAGAATTATATTTGAGAAAATAATTGGAATGTTAGAGGGTTAAAGTCTCTCTGCTGCAGATTTGAACTCAGAATCATGTCATCATGAAGTGCAGTTCTTAACTAGAAAAACAATGAATGTGCCCCAGGACTGTATATAAAGCATTTAACTTCACTTTGATGTAGGTATATAGAGTATAAGGGTACTATGAAATATATGTGTAATGAGTGCATGCGTTCAGTATATATATATATATATATAATATAATATTATATCTATATATATAAAAGTGAAGTTGTGTGATTGTCTGTCTCCTACGATTTAGATTCCTAACTACTCCCACATTTTGCGGTGCAGTTTAACCAAAAGCGGGTATCTTATAGTCGTAATTCATATCGAGCCCTTCTGGGTATTAGCGCGCGTCTACGATGAGTCTACGATTTAAAAAAAAATTTACCATAATTTTTTCCCATTTTTAATGCATTTTTTGGGCTATTATATAAGGGAAGTAACTCTCTAAAAATACTTACAAACCCGAGCAGCGCCGGGCGATACTGCTAGTTATAATATAAATTAGAGAAAAAATAAAATATATTTTTATAAAACATAACTAGATCACAAAAAGTATAAAAATGAATAATCAATATATAATTTTTTTTTACTTATTACTTATTATATATTGATTATTCATTTTTATACTTTTTCTGATCTATTTATGTTTTATAAAAATATATTTTTTATTTATGATTTGGTTTATGTCTATCATTGTTTGAATTGCATAATAGTGGTTTTTTTTCTCTAATTTATATATTATATATATATATTGTTAAATTTGATTTAATACTAAATTGAATTTTTCACTGTAAGTTTGGAGTTATACTCCCTAATATTATATATATATATATATATATATATAGTGATGCATATTTGCCATTTGAATATGGCTAACCCCTAAGGGTGGATGCTACTGTAGTTTGTAGCCCCAGGAAGATATCTCCTCCAGCTGGCTATAGACACACTATCTATATATGATGTATACATATTCATATATATATATCTATATATGATGTATATATCTATATATGATGTATACATATTCATATATATATATATATATATATATATATATATATATATACATCATATATGCATATACGGAATTTCATTAAGCTGAAAAATACTTCACAAAATGTTATTCAGAGTTTCATGTAAACACTCGTCAGACAGTTTTGAGAAATTTACGTATGTTTGAAGGCTCATGGGTTAGTGAGTTCAATTCCTGGCGATGCATTGTGTTCTTGAGTAAGATACTTTATTTCCCGTTGCTCCAGTCCACTCAGCTGGCAAAGGTGAGCAGTACCTGTAATTAAAAGAGCCAGCCTTGTCACACTCTGTTTCATGCAGAATCTCCCTGAGAACTATGTTAAGGGTGCACATATCTTTGGGGTTCTCAGCCACGTGCACGTTAATTTCACAAGCAGGCGGTTCTGCTGATCGGATCAACAGGGACCTTTGTTATCATAACTGATGGAGTGCCAGTATATGGGTATGTAAACGGGTATATATGTGTGTGTGTGTGTCTCAGTGTCTATGTTGTGTGTAATTTAAAGCTTCTCTTTATGTTTGGAGGAATAATACCAAGTAGAAATCCCTCGTTTCTCTACTGCCTCGTCATCACTTATTTTGATGTTGACTTTTACCAATTTGTGGAGGTAGGTTTTCTATGATTGGATTATTTTCATGCTGTTAACACTCATCTATTGCCAAATAAGGTAATATTTCTTCAGTCCTTCAAACAGAGGATGTGACACACAGAGTACAGGTGATGTGTTGTGTCCTTGAATAAGATGCTTTATTTCACACATACATAACAGAGGATGTGACACACGTAACACATGCACAAGGCAGTATTTCACTATTTCAGAAAAATGTACTGAGCATGCTTTTGCCAAGAGGAGACAACTGTAATCCACGTAATGGTGAAATGTATTGTGTGTGTGAGTGAGAGAGAGAGAGACAGAGAGTGAGTAAGAGAGTTGAAGCTTTCGTTTCCCCGTCTACCTATGGGGAATTCAGCTAAACAGTAATTCAGAATCTGAAATATGAGGGGAGAAACTTTTTCATCTTGACTCTGTGGGAAACACTTTTTTTCTTTTTGTTATAAACCTACTTCTTTACTACCCACAAGGGGCTAAACACAGAGAGGACAAACAAGGACAGACACACGGATTAAGTCGATTATATCGACCCCAGTGCGTAACTGGCACTTATTTAATCGACCCTGAAAGGATGAAAGGCAAAGTCGACCTCGGTGGAATTTGAACTCAGAACGTAACGGCAGACGAAATACCTATTTCTTTACTACCCACAAGGGGCTAAACACAGAGAGGACAAACAAGGACAGACAAACGGATTAAGTCGATTATATCGACTCCAGTGTGTAACTGGTACTTAATTTATCAACCATGAAAGGCAATGTCGACCTTGGTGGAATTTGAACTTAGAACGTAGGGGCAGACGAAATACCACTAAGCATTTTGCCCGGCATGCTAATGATTCTGCCATCAACATCATGAGCTTGGTAGATCAAGCAATTTGCCAAGTATACCAGAATAGGGCATGATATCTATACCAGAGTATGCAACCAAAGCCATGTTGCATATATGGATTCAGTTTCTATCTGTTTACCATAAATATGAAAGATTTCTTAAATCTTTCATAATTAAATCTGATCAAGATGGCAAGATGGCAGAATACTTAGCACATTAGGGATAACGCTTATTGGCATTTTGTCCGTCTTAATATTCTGAGTTCCAACTCCACTATAGTTGGCTTTCATTTTTTTGGGTGTTGATAAAATAAGTATCAGTGAAGTACTGGGGTTGATGTGATTGACCAGCACTTTCCCACCAATTCTGAGCCCTTGTGCTTATCGTAGAAAAATATTTAAACCCAGTCTGTTATTTGCATCCATTTATGTATCTTAAGCATGCATTGCAAACTTGTAGAATATGCTGTTGTTTTACATCTTGTAATGAGTACTTTCTTTTATGACAATGAAAAACCTGTATATATATATATATATATATATATATATAATGGGAAGGTTTACGAAAATAAACAAAAGACGAAGGTAGGTGGGGTACAAACAAACAATTGTATTAGTATGGCGCTCAGGAATAGAAATAGAACAAGTCTTTTATATTTCGAGCCTACGCTCTTCGACAGAAAGATACACAGAAAAAAACAAGGAGAGAAACAAGGAGAGAAAAAATGATATATATATATATCAGTAGTACTCAGGCAGTTTGGGCTTTGCCCAAGTATAAATTTAGTAAAGTGAAAGTGCTTAGTAAAGGCGCAGGAGTGGCTGTGTGGTAAGTAGCTTGCTTACCAACCACATGGTTCTGGGTTCAGTCCCACTGCGTGGCATCTTGGGCAAGTGTCTTCTGCTATAGCCTCAGGCTGACCTTGTGACCTTGTGAGTGGACTTGGTTGATGGAAACTGTTTATATATGTATGTATGTGTGCGTGTTTGTGTGTCTGTGTTTATCCCCCCAACATTGCTTGACAACCGATGCTGGTGTGTTTACGTCTCCGTTACTTAGCGGTTCGGCAAAAGAGACTGATAGAATAAGTACTAGACTTACAACGAATAAGTCCTGGGGTCAATTTGATCGAGTAAAGGCAGTGCTCCAGCATGGCCACAGTCAGTCAAATGACTGAAACAATCGACCCCGGGACCTACTCTTTGTAAGCCCAGTACTTATTGTATCGTCTCTTTTGTCGAACCGCTAGGTGACGGGGACATAAACACACCAGCATCGGTTGTCAAGCAATGCTTAGGGGGACAAACACAGACACACAAACATATACACACACACTACATATATCATACATATATATAATATATATATATATATATATACATATATACGACAGTCTTCTTTCAGTTTCCGTCTACCAAATCCACTCACAAGGCATTGGTCGGCCTGGGGCTATAGCAGAAGACACTTGCCCAAGATGCCACGCAGTGGGACTGAACCCGGCACCATGTGGTTGGTAAGCCACTCCTGCGCCTATTTGAAAAGTTTTCTCCGTTTTTTTTAAAATTTAATTGCAAAGCCTTCAATAATATTGTTAAAATTAAATTTACATAAAACTTCTGCTTCTATCCTTAATAGAGATAAGGGCACCCCAAATATTATTTCAGCAAGTTTACTGTGATTTCTTTTGTGCCGTAGACCATTTTCGTTTCTGTGATGCCCCCTCCTTCCCTTGATGCCCTAAGCGCATGCTTAGTTTGCTTAATGGTTAATCCAGCACTGCCTCTCACTCATTCCCTCTCTCTAACCTTGGTGTAAGGATCTCAGTTTTGTTGTGTTGGGTGGGTCTTCTTGTGTACACCAATGCAGCCTACCCTCCACACACACACACACTTCATCTTCTGTCCACACTCACTTCAACTCACCTCATATTTTGAGGGTCTACCCTTACACCTCCCCAGTTTTATTCTCACCACTCTCACTGTTCCTTTTATAATTGGAATAGCTGTATAGCTCCCTCCCTCACAGTAAGAGACATTTCTGTTCTGGCCCTTTTTGATCACTTTAATCCCTCATCCAGTAGCATATAACCTCTTCAATCTCTACTGTAACCCCACTGATTTGAAGGGAACTCAATCTTGTGGGCAGCATGGTGACTTCATCAACGATGGTACCATGGAAAACTGTGAAGTGGTTAGTATTAGGAAGGGCATCTAGCAGTAGAAACCACGCCAAAGCTGACTCTGGAGCAGGATGCAGGCTTTGGACCTGTTGGAACTAGTCAAACTGTCCAACTCATGCTAACATGGAATATGGGCATTGAATCATGATGATGGTGATGATGATAAGATATATTATATAATACAAGCACACACTCATACACACACACACACCCACACACACCACATATGTGATGTCTATGTTGCCAGTTTTGTATATTGAACTAAATCAATGGCACAAACTGAAAGCTTTCTGTCTGTACTGTAACATTTGGAGTTTATCACAAAGTATATATATGTATGCATATATGTATATGTATGTATATATGTATGTATGTATGTATGTATGTGCGTATGTATGTATGTACGTATGTATGTATAGCTTATCTATTCACATATAATTTAACACAGCTAGCATTATACATTATATAATATACTGTCTCACAGGTGGTAATGTATATGTGTGTATGTCTGTGCTTGCTGTGAGAGTAGTATGTGTGTACAAGTTAATATGCATTAACTTATAACTCACAGTACACACACACACACGAGCACAACTCTTCCTTACATACAGTATAGAATGGCCAAGTCTGTGAAGTGCATCCTGCTGTAAAGTTTATGCTCTGTAATTCTATCCGAAGTTGCTCTGCTGATCTTGGGAGCTCTTTGTCTCCTTCCCATAATTTCTAGTTTCCAATATTACATCTCGCCAGTGAAATATATCTTTGTCATTGTCTTATATTTTACATCAATAGCCATAGAGAAATGATTTTGCCAAATTTGGACAGAATTTTTCTTTTTGTTTTATTTTTATTTTGCTTTGCTTTGTTCTTTTTCAACAGTAGGATGATTCTTTCTATAGTTAACCACTCAACCGTTAAGTTAAAAGTAGCAGCATTCCATTCTGCTTGGTTGACCGAAAGCAAGCAGAAAGTAATGTAACTTTCCCAGAGGACTCTATTCCCTACGCCTCACTTCACCGAGCTGTCCAGAATAGATATTAGATCTTCTGGGAGTCTTATCTGCTGCAGACTGCTGTCCTATCCAGGAGGAACACACACACTCTATCTGTCTATCAACCTATCTATCTATCTATCTATCTATCTATCTATCTATCTATCTATCTATCTATCTATCTATCTATATATACATATATATATCTACCTATCTATCAACCTAACTACCTACCTACCTATCTATCTATCTATCTACCTATCTACCTATCTAACTATCTATCTATCTATTTATCTATCTATCTATCTATCTATCTATCTATCTATCTATCTATCTATCTATCTATCTATCTATCTATCTATCTAATTATCAGCCTACCTATCTATCTATAGGGTTACTTACTTGCAAATAAATGTGTTAACATGTGACATTATTGACTAAGGTTACTGTGGTCTTTTCTGTAGGCTTTTCTTTCCACGGATAAACATTATCTGCTTCCCACTTTACACTTTACATTATGACATTTCTGTGATACACGATCCGTATTGATCGTTTTTTTTTTCCCCCCTTTTTACGATCCCTTTTGATCGGAAATCTACCCCACTTCTTTTTTTTTTCTCCCTAAAAAGAAAAGCTCTACTCTGTAATCTGTCCCGTCTGGGTGCAGCCTTGTGTGGCTAATAAAGAAACATATCTATCTATCTATCAACCTATCTATTTATCTATCTATCTATCTCTTACTCTCTCACTCTCACCCTCTCTCTCTCTCTCACTCTCTCTCTCTATGTCACTATCTCTTTCTCTCTCCCTCTCTCACTCTGTCTGTCTGTCTTTGTCATTCTCTCTCCTCCTCTCTCTCTCTCTCTCTCTCTAACTACCCCCTCTCTGTCTCTCACATAAAAATCAAGACTCAAGCTCCAACTTCTTAAAAGCTACCTTTTGTAACTCCTTAGAAATTTATTGGGGCTTTAATCAAAGAAATGCTAATTAAGCGTGTCATGTTCTATACTTCATTTGGATGACCCCCAACTCAAATTCTCAGCATTTGCCTACCAACACTTGACCATTATCCATCCCACCCCACATTTTGTGCATTTCTGTCACTTCTTGTGGTACCCTTTGATAGCTCTATAATTGTGTCTGTGCTTCTCTCACAACTTGACCCTTTAGCATTTAAACCAACCATGTCATACCCAAATACTCTACCCGTTTTATGTTCTAACCAACCAGATCTGACCTCTCACACCTAACCTACAGTGTCATTCTAAAAAATAAACCATCCTATCTTTGAAATCTCAAAGCTAAAAGATAACACATGAATAATCTTTATATATAAAAGTGAGGTTGTGTGAGTGTCTGTCTCCTACAATTTAGATTCCTAACTACTCCCACATTTTGCGGTGCAGTTTAACCAAAAGCGGGTATCTTATAGTCGTGATTCATATCGATCCCTTCTGGGTATTAGCGCGCGTCTACGATGAGTCTACAATTTTAAAAAATACTTACCATCATTTTTTCCCATTTTTAATGTATTTTTTTTACTATTATATAAGGGAAGTAACTCTCTAAAAATGCTTATATAGTTATTTTCCTTACAAACCCGAGCAAAGCCGGGCGGTACTGCTAGTTCAAAATAATAGATTTGACAGAGGAATCAGAATGCTAACTCACACAACACTGCCAGACATCTTTCACTGATGCCCGGATGCCAACCATCTCTATTTGATTACTTGATTTGCTAAACATTGAAGCCAAATCACCATCAAATCGTATCTTAATACGCTTTGAAAATATGATTGTATCATCTTAGAGAGCTAATATATCAAAGAGAATAATATTGATGTTATGGACATTGCTGGCATGTCTATTGACATGTCTGTATGTCCACTTGATTGGAGCTAATCTGGGTCTTAACTACAGTAGCAGCCATCTCTCTCTCTCTCTCTCTCTCTCTCTCTGACTGACTCCTACCACATTCCACCTCCTTTGTCAGCTTCTCACACCAGCCGCTGTCCTTACCTCTTCATCCACTACCACTGGTCATTACCTTACCATTCCCTTTGAAAAGACCTGTGTTTGAAAGATCGATCAGAATTACTTAACCCAGAAACCTTTTTTGCATTATAAGGCAGCAAGCTGGCAGAATCGTTAGCATGCCAGGCAAAATGCTTAGCAGCATTTAGTCTGTCTTTACGTTCTGAGTTCAAATTCCAATCAGGTCGACTTTACCTTTCATCCTGGGAATCATTGTAATCGACTTAGTTTCTCCCCTGAAATTTGCTGGCCTTGTACTAAAATTTGAAACCTATTTCTTTACTACCTACAAGGGGCTAAACACAGAGGGGACAGACAAACGGATTAAGTCGATTATATCAATCCCAGTGCGTAACTGGTACTTATTTAATCGACCCCGAAAGGATGAAAGGCAAAGTCGACCTAGGCAGAATTTGAACTCAGAATGTAGCGGCAGATGAAATACCGCTAAGCATTTCGCCCGGTGTGCTAACGTTTCTGCCAGCTTGCCGCCTTCTAAAATTTGAAACCATTATATGAAAGTGTGTGTGTGTGTGTGTGTGTGCATATGCATGTGCATTCAGGAGTGTTTGCTTCTGCATCTGCTTGAGCAATGATGTTGATATCTTGACATCTCCTGTGACAATATGTCCTGTAGTTTGATGATTTCAACATGTGTGAAACCAGTGGAATGAAAAGTAGCTTGCTTGAAAAATAATGAAGGGTTGGTGGCAGGAAGGGCATCCAGCCATATAATTAATACTGCCTTAATAAATCTCCTCCAACATATACTGGCATGAAAAAAAAATTGAAGGTAAAAATGACGATGATGGTATGTATGTATGTATGTATGTATGTATATGTGTATATATATATGTATATACATGGTCTGATCAATAAGTATCTGGACTGTTTCCATAGTAATGAAGCTACAACATGCAGAGTAAAGCCATGTAGCACAAAATGACCTTGAACTCTGCTGTGCATGTGCACTAAGTATTAACATTCTTGCTCGCTTCTGCTCTTTACAGCAGTTCTTGGAAGGAAGGTGTGTAGCATGTGATCGTTGCATTGACCATAACAAAGAAGGTGAAATAGAGAATCTGCATCAAATTTTGCCAAGAGCTTTGTGATACCTGCTCAGAGGCCTACAAAAAGTTTTCATCGTTTTTGGACACAGTCAATCTAGAAGATCTTGTGCAACTGAAACCTGAGTGTCTTTTTGGCACAAAATTAGCAGACACACGTCTCATATCCAAATCTTCAATGATAATGGACTGAACTGAACTGTAACTAATCTGCACAGCCTCTGACAACTCACGGATGGTGATTCGACAATTTCCCCTCACAGCTGCACATACATATGCAATGTTTTTCTTAGCTCTGCTGGTTGTGAGTTTCCCAGAATGTTTGTCAATATTGACATTTTTTGGCCATCTTGGAAATATCTGAACTACTCATACACTTGTGTGCACTCCACTCCATACTCTTTCTGAAACTTTGTGTAGGCTTCTGAACAGGTATCACCATGACAACTTTTCTCTGTTATGGTAAATGCAACGATCACGTGCTACACACCTCCCTTCCAAGCATTGCTGTAAACAGCAGAAGTGAGCTAGAATGTTATAATTTAGTACGCATGCAGAGCAGAGTTCAAGGTCAATTTTTATGAAGTTGCTTCTCTCTGCATGCTTTAACTTTGTTACTATGGCAACAGTCCAGATACTTATTCATCAGACCTCGTATATGTGTGTCTGTGTGTGCGTGTCTCAGATATCATCATCATTTAATTTCCATGTTCCATACTGGCATAGTCAGGATGATATGTGAAGACTGTGTTGGGTTCCAATGTTCTGCTTTGGCATGGTTTCCTCAGCTGAATGCTCTTCCTAATACCAACCACTTTACAGAGAATTCTGAGTGCTTATTTTCATTCATTGACTCTAGTGAGGCCACGAATTAACTTGCAAGATACGGCCCTTTAGCCCAGCGAGTTTTCTTGGTTGAGTTGCTCGAGTATTTTGGAGGAACATACAAGAAGGTTGATTTAAAGGATGATTGGGACTAAAAAAACAAGGCTGCACAGGTAAGTTTGTGAAAGCGTGAAAGCAGACTGACAATTGGCTAATGATGAATTCACCTGTGAATGTTGAACAAAACTGTTGGTGACGTGGTCAACATGCATGCACACACACACACACACATACACGTGTGTGTGTGTATAGAACTTCTTGTCTTCATATCTGCTCACTGGTTGTAAACAAATCCACCAATAATAGAAAAATGGTGTCATTTGCCTGCAGTCTTCTGAGAAAATTACGACCAACTACTGAGCTGGTCATGTTTGAAGAACTAGGGGAAATATTATGTTGCTAAGAAGCTGGAGGGTATTGGCGACTGGAAGGGCATTTCACCATAGAATGTAGAATGTCTGGGTCACCAAGTCCTGTCTGACCCATGCAAGCATGGAAAAGTTGATGTTAAAACTATGATGATGATAATATATACACACACACATACATACATACATACATGCATACATATATATATATATATATATATATATATATATATATATATATATAAGTGTATATATATATGTGTATATACATATAGTATATATATATATTATATATATATATATATATGTGCATATATATATATATATGTGCATATATATATATATATATGTGCATATATATATATATATGCATATATATATATATATATATATATATATATATATATATATGCATATATATATATATATATATATATATATATATACTTATATATATGTATATATGTATATGCATAGATACTGGAATGGATCTCATGAAATTCTAATAGTTATCACTCTTTATCTCCTCTCCCCCACCTTCCCACTGCGTTTCATGACTCTGTACATCTTTTGACAGCCATCCCCTCCTCTCCCCCTTCACCGTTTCTGCATTGATGTCACTTTGTATTCCATTGATGCATGACTATGATATATTCAACATGCCTTTTAGTGCACTTGCAATCCCTATAATGCACATTGCTGTCAGTACTGGTTCACTTCCTCACACCATGATGGTAATCATCATCATCATCATCATACCATTCATGTTATTGTGACTTTTCACTATATGTGGATATTGTTACCAATTATCATCATCATCGTCATCGTCATCATTTGTTGCCTTCAGCGTTATGTTCAATATTGCTGCCAGCATCCACATCCTCTTCCTCCTCTTCCTCATCACCTTTATCGTCATTTCCACCACAACTAATAACAGCTTCTTTATTTTACTGTCAGTGCTATGAAGCTCTCCTCCTCCTCCTCCTCCTTCTGCTCCATCATCATCACTATCACCTGCTGCGTTGTAATCAGCATGGTTGACAATGCCAGCTACACCACCGTTTCCATATACAATCGCTTTCATTGCCACTGCCACGAGTACCATTGTTAGCATTACAATCACTAACATCTTCGAAATCATCATCGACAAAGTCATCTTCATCACCACCACCACCACCACCTTCATCATCACCATTATCATCATCATCATCTGTGTCACTTCTTTCATGATCTAACAAATATATTCCGCAATGATGTTGCCAACCAAAAATGTCTTCTCTTTAATTTATGTTATTGTTCTGTTGTGGTTTTTTACTGTATTTTTCACCTGTCACTCATTGTGATTTTAAAATCCCTTTTTTCTTGCAATGGTGTGATTAGTGCTTGTGTTGCGTTGTCTCCAGAGGAACAGGATTAAAGGATTGTTCAAATTTTACACCCCTCCCTCTTGACCCTTCTACCATCCTACATTTTTTTTGTCCTTATTTTCAATTTTGCCCATAGTATCAACATCACTAACAAATTTTGTGCAATGTTTTGCATTGTGCATTTCACATTTTGAAGTACCCTGCCCAAAAGTGTTTAGAAAGCATATGAAGCAAAGGAAGCTGTGGATAGCTGAAGAGGTAGCAAAAGCATCACTATACTTCAGAATCTGCTGTGTTTTAGAGCACTGCAATATGTTGCAATTAGTATTATGCCAGCGCCACCTTGACTGGCTTCCGTGCTGGTGGCACGTAAAAAGCACCAACCGGTTGTGGCCGTTGCTAGCCTCACCTGGCACCTGTGCCGGTGGCACTTAAAAAACACCCACTACACTCGCGGAGTGGTTGGTGTTAGGAAGGGCATCCAGCTGTAGAAACACTGTCAGATCAGACTGGAGCCTGGTGCAACCTTCTGGCTTCCCAGACCCTGGTTGAACCGTCCAACCCATGCTAGCATGGAAAACGGATCTTAAACAATGATAATGATATATATATATATATATATATATGTATGTATGTATGTATGTATGTATGTATATATATATATATATATATATATATATGTGTGTGTGTGTGTGTGTATATATATATATGGGAAATGTCATACCAATGTCAGTACCATGAGCAGATGATTGAATAAAGCTTCGAGGAGCTAAGAGATCCCTTTCTCCAGCATAGAGCCAGTTAGAGGCCATAGCTCTAGCACCACCCCATCGTCTTTCATTTTCGTTTGTTGAAGACTGTCTCTCGTTCATTTTTCAGTAATTCTATGTCTGTGTTTGATGTGATTCTCTCATATCTCAGTTTCCTCGTCTTGCACTTTATTTGTGCTCTTAATTAATTTTCATTTCAGTTACCTTCATCTTTTATTTCTCATCTTTTACACGTTTTTAATCATTAGACTGTAGCCATGTTGGAACACCCCCCCTTTGAAGGGTTTTACTTCAACAAATCGATCCCAGTATTTATTTCATTTACAGGGATGTAAACAAACCAACACCACAAAAACATGCACACACACAGCTACTACACATTCTATATTTTCTTTCCTTGTTTCTTTCTGTGTATCTTTCTGTGGAAGAGCATAGGCTCGAAATGCTGAAGACTTTTTCACTTCCCGAGCGTTATACTGATACATCTGTTTGTTGTCTACACCACCTATCTCCGTCTTTTGTCTTTTTGTGAATTCTCCCCCTATATATGTGTACTAGCAGTATCGCCCGGCGTTGCTCGGGTTTGTAAGGGAAATAACTATAAAGCATTTTTAGAGAGTTATAGCCAAAAAATGGAAAAAAAATGATGGTAAATTTTTTTTTAGTTAAAAAGGTCGAGTTGCGTCCCCTAGACAGTCTGTGGTTTGTGTTTCTGATTCTCGACCCCATGTCGAATTTATCGATTTTTTTCAGAACTGGGGAACTTTTCAAAATTTTCGCTGCGTTAGTTTTGAATTATGACATTGGGCTATGTGTGTGTCAAGTTTCATCAGAATTGGTTGAAAGCCGTGGTCAGGGTGAGGGTACAACCTAACAGACAGACAGAAACACACACAGACAAACTTCCGTTTATATATAGATATATATATATATATTATATATATATATATATATATATATATCGGTGGCACGTAAAATGCGCCATCCAAATGTGGCTGATGTCAGCGCCACCTTGACTGGCTTCCGTGCCGGTGGCACATAAAAAGCACCAACCGATCGTGGCCGTTGCAAGCCTCACCTGTGCCAGTGGCACGTAAAAACCACCCACTACACTCACGGAGTGGTTGGCGTTAGGAAGGGCATCCAGCTGTAGAAACTCTGCCAGATCCGACTGGAGACTGGTGCAGCCTCCTGGCTTCCCAGACCCTGGTCAAACCGCCAAACCCATGCAAGCATGGAAAATGGATGTTAAATAATGATGATGATGATATATATGTATGTGTGTGTATATATATCTATATAGATAGATTGATAGATAGATAGATGCATACCTACATACATACATACAAACAAACAAACAACAGGCTTCTTTCAGTTTGTCTACTAAATCCACTCCCAAGGCTATAGTTGGAGACACTTGCCCAAGGTGCCATGCAGCTGGACTGAACCTGGAACCATGTGGTTTGGAAGAAAACTTCTTGTTGCATGCTTGTGCCCATGTGTAACTTTCTAATCCAAATCTGACCCGAGTTTCTCTGGCAAGTCCATGTAATGTGCAGTGTTTCTCATTGTTTATTATCTGGTTTGTACAACTTGATATCATCCACATACAAAGAAAATGCTTGAATACTTTACCATAGCATTTATATCGAAGTCTAGTCCTATTCAACATGTTTGGCGGTGTCAGATTGAAACAGAAAAAAATAATAATAAATAAAGAGTGGAAGTCTCTTTGAAATATTCTTTTTCTAATGGAGATGGGTTTACATTTTATAATCTTCTCTTTTGCAGAATTTCGTGTATTCTCCTATTGCAGGTGCACCCTCATTCATGACAAGTATTTCTTGATTCTGTTTGTGAGAAATTTTGTTACAAACCATCTGGTACTCATTCCATTATTTCTTTGTAAACCTAGTACTTATTCTATCGATCTCTTTTGCCAAACCGCTAAGTTACGAGGACGTAAACACACCAGCATCGGTTGTCAAGCGATGTTGGGGGGACAAACACAGACACACAAACACACACACATACATATATATATATATATATACCATGGGCTTCTTTCAGTTTCCGTCTACCAAATCCACTCACAAGGCTTTGGTCGGCCTGAGGCTATAGTAGAAGACACTTGCCTAAGGTGCCACAAAGTGTGACTGAACCCGGAACCATGTGGTTGGTAAGCAAGCTACTTACCACACAGCCACACCTGATGGAATTTATGTATTCGTTACTTTTGGACTTTTAGGTGGTTTCCCCACCATCACTTAGTTGTTTCTGGCTCATTAAACTTCTCTGTTTTGCATATGTGGCCTGACCAGATATATGTACCAGAACTTTGGAATTTTACCATGGCCTAGTACCTCCAATTTTTATTTATTTATTTTTTTTTATCCCATTTTTCCAGTAATTTCATTACTTCTGTTGATATAGCTTTCAACAGCTGTTCAGATACTGGGTTTGTTGCAATGACCAGTCCTTTCTTTGGTAATGCTTTTGCTGCTGCTCATCCCATACTGTTTTTGAAAATTCTTCTATTTCTCTTGTTCTTGGCACAGCATTGACTCCTGTATTTTTACCAAATTCTTATTGAAATCATTTTGGATTGGGAAAGAAAAACTGTTTTATTCAAAGACTTGTTGGTGTCTCTTACTGATAGATTCTTTACCTATTATTGTTATTATTATTATTATTAATATTTTGCTGTATGGCAAAGAATATGCAGCATCCTCTCTAGTTATTAAAGAATGTATGTTTCTCTCTCAGATTCATTAAAGAGGAATATCAAAGGGTGTGCTGAAAGTGTAGCTGCTTGAATAAGAACAGCCTGGGCAAAGTTCAAAGAGCTCTTACCTCTGCTGATGACAAAAGGCCTCTCGCTCAGAGTAAAAGGTAGACTGTATGACGCATGTGTACAAACAGCTATGCTACATGGCAGTGAAACATGGGCTGTGACTGCTGAGGACATGCGTAAGCTCACAAGGAATGAAGCCAGTATGATCCGATGGATGTGTAATGTCAGTGTGCATACTCGACAGAGTGTAAGTACCTTGAGAGAAAAGCTGGACCTAAGAAGCATCAGATGTGGTGTGCAAGAGAGACGACTGCACTGGTATGGTCATGTGGTGAGAATGGATGAGGATAGCTGTGTGAAAAAGTGCCACACCCTAGCGGTTGAGAGAACCTGTGGAAGAGGTAGACCCAGGAAGACCTGGGATGAAGTGGTGAAGCACGACCTTTGAACATTAGGCCTCACTAAGGAAATGACTAGTGACCGAGACCTTTGGAAATATGCTGTGCTTGAGAAGACCCGGCAAGCCAAATGAGACCATAACCTGTGACCTATGCCAGGGGCGTAACCAGCCCACTTATGCATACCTTTTCCTTCTTTGGACACTAAACTCTGCTTGTGAAGACCTGTTGAGGCAAGTGAAATCAAAAATCAAATTCGATGACTGGCATCTATGCTAGCGGGGTGCAAAGAGTACCATCCAATCATGATCGTTGCCTGAGCAGCTAGCTGGCTTCCGTGCCAGTGGCACATAAAAGGCACCATTCGAGCATGATCATTACCAGCATCGCCTTACTGGCACTTGTGCCAGTGGCTCGTGTAAAAACATTCGAGTGAGGTTATTACCTGACTGGCCCCCGTGCCGGTTGCACGTAAAAGCACCCACTACTCACTCGGAGTGGTTGGCGTTAGGAAGGGCATCCAGCTGTAGAAACTCTGCCATATCAAGATTGGAGCCTGGTGCAGCCATCTGGTTCGCCAGCCCTCAGTCAAATTGTCCAACCCATGCTAGCATGGAAAACGGACGTTAAACGATGATGATGATGATGATGATGAAGCAAACATCATGGTAACATATAAACAGAAAAACCATCTCTCAATCATTAATGAAACCAATAACGAACAGGTACAACTGCAAGAAAGTTAGGAAAAGCAAATGTGACAGAAATATACCATAACAATATACATGTACACATCTGTGTGCATGAGGTATAACTAAGACTGGAGGCGCAATGGCCCAGTGGTTAGGGCAGCGGACTCGCGGTCATAGGATCGCGGTTTCGATTCCTAGACCGGGCATTGTGAGTGTTTATTGAGCGAAAACACCTAAAAGCTCCACGAGGCTCCGGCAGGGGATGGTGGTGATCCCTGCTATACTCTTTCACCACAACTTTCTCTCACTCTTACTTCCTGTTTCTGTTGTACCTGTATTTCAAAGGGCCGGCCTTATCACTCTCTGTGTCTCGCTGAATATCCCCGAGAACTATGTTAAAGGTGCACGTGTCTGTGGAGTGCTCAGCCACTTACACGTTAATTTCACGAGCAGGCTGTTCCGTTGATTCAGATCAACCGGAACCCTCGTCGTCGTAACTGATGGAGTGCTTCCATCCATACCTAAGACTAAAAATATTGACTAAAAATAAGTGATTGCCTCCTTTACACTGTATGCATTAAAATTTACCAAACTTCCCTAAACAATGTACTTTGTATATAATGGAACTGGTACCATTCTCTGATGGCTGTTGTAGATTTTACTCACATGGCATATATGAAACTGACAGTAACAGATTATATATATATATCTAAAGAATGAGAAATATTGGAGAAAGAGAGAGAATGAGTGAAGAATGGGGAAAGAAACCTTAACCGTGTGCTACAGAATGAAGCCCTCTACAGTTTGATAGGACACTTACCTTATATTATCTATGTTTCAGAGTATTAGCTGATGTTAGCAAGACAAGCAGTGTTGTATGTAAACCAACAGCTGAGGTAGAACTGGTAAGTTGCAGACACTGTACATTGTTAAAAGTCAATGAGAGAATGAGAGAAGTCCTCCTCCTTTTCCTCCTTCCTCCCCTCTTTTTACATCTGTGTATCCAATGTTAGGATTTTTTTTTATTGGCAGTAGTCATATTATTGTTGTGGAGCTTGACAAATGCCAATGCTGCCTCCTGACTGGCACCATTCAAGCATGACTGATGCCAGTGACATGTAAAAAAAAAAAATTCGAATGTGGTCAATGCCAGTGCCACCTGACTGGCTCCTGTGCTGGTGGCATGTAAAAAGCATCATTCGAGCATGGTCAGTACCAGTGCCACCTGACTGGTTCCCATGTCGGTGGCACAGAAAAAGCACCCACTACACTCTTCGAGTGGTTGGTGTTAGGAAGGCTGTCTATCTGCGGAAACCTTCCCAAATCAGATTGTTACCTAGTGCAGCCTCCTGGCTTGGCAGTCCTCAGTCAAACTTCCAACCCATGCCAGCATGGAAAACGGATGCTAAACGATGATGCTGATATTGATGTTGTATGTTAGTCACACACTCCACTTTCTCCACCAAATCAACTCTTTATGTAGCAGACTTATAATCTTAAATGTTCCAACCAAGATCACTCTCATCTATTTTTTTTTCTGAGGCACAGTACACCTAGGACTACATTTTTCCATGTGTTGTTTCAATTTTAAAGATGATAGGATGTAACTGGAGTGAGATATTCCTGCAAGTTGTGCCATCACACAAAGAATTCTTTGCTACCTTTTGAAGAGAATACAGCAGACGGGTTTCCTAAAGCTGTACCCTTCTAATTAGTAAACAGGTTCGTTAGTGCCTTAACTTCAGTAATTTCATGAGATCTAGTGCCTTCAGCATTATATGGTTATATGGGTGGTCTGGTGTTTACTTAAAGTATGTGCCTGCCTTTTTATGTTTGTACCCCAGTTGAACCGTCCAACCCATGCCAGCATAGAAAGCGGACGCTAAATGATGATGATGTTGATGATGTATGTGTACTAATGCTTCATTGTGTCTGTCCGTAGTGTCTGTGCAAATATCTTGGGTCATACATATCATCATCTGAAAAAGATTTTCCAACTAGAAAGGGTATGGCCTGGTCAGCCTGTAATGACATGCATAAGATCTGGTCATCAAATCTAAGTAGAGACTTCAAACTTAAAATCTTCAAAGCCACAGTCGAACCAATTCTAGTATATGGCTCAGAAACCTGGTCGTTATCTAAGAAGCTTGAGATGCAGTTGGATGGAACTTACACTCGCCTCAAAGTCTCTCGTGGAAGCGTCATCCAACCGAAGTACAAATATATGGGAAATTACCACCTGTATCATCTCTTGTGAAAGGTAGAAGAGTCCAGTTTGCTGGACATTGTTGTAGAGCTGAAAACGAGGTAATTTCTACTCTTCTCCTCTGGAAGCCATCTACTTGCGATACCAGAGGGTGCACACTCTCCTACCCTGATATAATCTCCAGGGATACAGGCATCCAGCAACGGGACCTCCGTTATGCTATGATGGACCTTGAAGTCTGGCGTAACATAGTAAATTCCATTGTCTCGAATACGGTCGAACAATGATGATGATGAGTGTCTATGCATGCAGATTTGAAACCATGCCTACAAAAGTGGGTTTAAAAATCAGTGAATTAAAAGCAGGGTTTTTGTTACTGATTTTATCCCTCAGTCATATAAACCGTCTCAGCACAGTTTCCAACAGTCAAAATAATTTTTGCTATTTTGAATGTGATATTGCCAACAGCAGAAATGCCTTTTGACAAAAGTGCCAATTAGCCTCAATAACAGCCTATAATCTTTATATTATTTGGAAATTATCACTCTGTGGTTGAATTAAAATACCAGTTTCAAAGCTTGCTTTGGAACAATTCTATTATGCACAGTAATGAGACCTGGCTTGGACAATAATTTCAAAACCGAGCTAAGGAGATACATGCTGAACACTGTTTTCTTTTACAGGTAGTAATTTATTTTCCATAATAATCAAGAATTAATTGCAAGGATCATCCACAGGTTTTCTCATGTAATAGAATTTTATGTTCCATCCATCTTTTCTGCCCACTTTTCCAAGGAAAGTCATCATTCGATAGTGTCCTCAGCTATCTCCATTGAGGCCTATCTGAAGCAATCGTCATTAGACTTTCCAGCTGGATTCCCTTGCATGACCAACTGAGACTATGGATATTATCCAATCATAATCATCTCATTCTTGGTTTGTCCCTAGATCTCCTGCCACTTGGCTCAGCTCAGCTTGAGCAATCCATCTTGTAATTCTTTCCGGCAACAATCTAATCACATGTCCACAGTACTGGAGCTGTGATCTCTCAGTGTAAAGAAGTAGCTGATTGACCTAGAGAAACTCCCTCATCTCTGAACTATGGACCCTGTCATGTAAAATTACTCCAGAGACCCTTCAGAAGAACCCCATTCTAATGTGCTATTTGTGTAATAATGAAATTAAACCTGGAGTGTGTGTGAGAGAGAAAGAGAGAGAGAGAGAGAGAGAGAGAGGAGGGAGAGATAATATTGCAAACGATGACTGAAATAAACATGGAATGATAAAAATCGTACAAATGAAAGCTCATTAAAAACTATCTTTTACCGAATATTTAAATTTGTGAACTTAGTAAACATTTCTTTCAGTAATTTATCGTAGTTGTTTGCAAATAGCAAATTAAAACTTGAAATGAAAACATTAAAATAGAGAGTGAGATATTTCGCAAATGGAAACAGAAAATTTCGCCATTGCTACATCAATACCAGAAGTTAACATTGAGAAATCTTTTTAAAGAAGTGAATCCTATATATAAAGCAATATTATTTATTTTTAATAAAAAGAATAAGCTGAAGACCCTGTTATGTTTCCAAGGTCAAATTATTCATGCATCCCAAGTATGGAAGCAATTTGCGTAGCTGTTTTCACATGAAAAGTGAATACACACACACATATGACCCTATTGGTCATCTTCACTTCTTTCAGCCATTTCAATTAATACTTATTAATTTAATTACAAATTTGTACATTAAATGTGCATTTATGTGACATGAGCAAGTTGACAGGTCCAAATATAATATCGCAAGGTACATCATTTGTTTTTTCTCTGATGAAATTATGCTCATGTCACATTAATGCAAATTTAATGTACAAATTTGTAATTAAATTATTGAGTATTAATTGAAATGGCTGAAAGAAGCGAAGATGACCAATTTGTTAATAATAAATAATTTTCTTTTAACTCGATATAAACTGTATGCTTGATATGTTGTTGTTGTTTATTCCTTCTTGAGCCACACCTGGCTCATAAGGGCCGATTTGCCAGTTTCCTTGGCGTATAGGTTCCCCACCTGGACAGGACACCGGTCTGTCACAGGTGAGCTGCAAGATGCAGGAGGAAAGAGTGAGAGAAAGTTGTGGCAAAAGAGTCAGCAGAAGTTCACTATTACCTTCTGCCAGAGCCGTGTGGAGCTTAGGTGTTTCACTCATAAGCACACACATCGCCCGGTCTGAGATTCGAACCCACGATCCCACAATTGCATGTCCGCTGCTCTAACCACTAGGCCATGTGCCTCCACTTGCTTAATACATACCCATTGTTTTAAGGGAATTTCATTCCCCAACAATACTAGGTATTGAACCAGTATTTTCTTGGATGCAAGCATCCCTTCAAGAGGTTAACAAGACACATACATACACACGTGCTTTTCCTGGACTTTTTTTTCCTATTCTGGACCTTTCCTTTCTCCTCTTTCTGACAAGGAGCTATGCTTGAAATGCAAACAACCCACTCTTTCCCACACCTTCACTGAGTGTCAAGCTAATAAATTACTTCCTTTTATTGTTTTGTTATTTGTTCTTTTTAATGTTTGGTTTGACTATAGGTGTGTGTGTGTTTACTCAGCAGTTCAACAAATGCGACCAATAGAATAAGTGTGAGGCTTTCAAAAGAATTAAGTACTGGGGTTGATTTGTTTGATTAAAATTCTTCGTAGTAGTGTTCCAGCATGGCCACAGTCTATTGACTGAAACAAGTAAAAAATAAAAGACGATATATCTATTTATGTAAATGTAACCTTATCACATTGAAAGCACCGGGTCTTGTCCGATCACCGAAGTTAAGCAACATCGAGCCTAGTTAGTACTTAGATGGGTGACCGCTGGGGAAACCTAGGTGCTGTAAGCCTTCCCTTTTGTTTTCAGCGGTGGTGCCCCAGCATGGCCGCGGCCTTTGGGCTAAAACATTTTTAAGGATTTAAGGATATATGAATGCAGGTATATTTATTTATCTACATGCCTCCCCATTTTTTCTGAACTCTCTTGCATACGGTATATATCCCATCTGGTTTCTGTTTGTTCATTTTTTTTTATACTCTTACTATCACTCTCCTTCTTTTGCTCATTGATTCTCTCTTTTTTCGTTTCTTTTTTTTTCTACTTTTTTTCCTTTTTGGTGTAGGACCCATATCTGAGAATGTTTAGATACTTTCTCTCTTCGCTAAAGTATTAAGAGGCCTCCTTGTGCCAAAAA
>NC_043005.1:103600490-103602990 GCF_006345805.1 Octopus sinensis | reverse complement strand
GCAGCATTTCCTCACACCCTCCTTGCACTTGGCGAAGGCAAAATACCAGGGGATGAAAATGGTAATAGTGCCATCGATTCCATTTGTACCATTGTTAAGACGCCTTCTGATCTCAGAGATGCAGTGTTCCCAGATCTACAATCTAATTATCAGAATATGGATTGGATTGGCAAAAAGGCTATACTGGCCCCGAGGAATAAAACTGTTCACCATATTAATGATGAAATGCTAAAACTCATTCCTGGGGAAGTCTATGTATATCAGTCTATTGATACAACTCCTGACCCAGAGGACGTCATCAACTATCCAATAGAGGTACTCAATTCCTTTGAGCACCCGGACTACCACCACACTTTCTCAAACTTAAGTTGGTGCCCCTATAATGCTCATCAGAAATTTGGTTCCCCCAAAACAATGCAATGGCACACGTTTGATCGTTAAGTCCTTATCTCCCACCGTCAACTTATATCAATATTTGCCTGAATAATCATCATAATTCAGTGCAATCATTAACAGTACTTTCAAGCAATTCAGCCCCGAGCAACGCCGGGCAATTCTGCTAGTATATATATATAGGTATATAAATATATATATATATAGAGGTATATATATACCTATATATATATACCTATATATATATATATATATATATGTTAATAAAATAGAATATATGCATATATATAACATATATGTACGTACCTACCTCTACATGTACATATACACGCATATATGTGTACAGGACACAAAAAGACGTCGAACACATAGAGAGACGAAACACATAGACACAAACCAAGGAACAAGACAAGCAAAAAAGGGAGAGATACAGGACAATAAGCACAACGAAAAATCCCCTTCTTCAGTCGCTAAGATTTCATCTACTAAACGTTTCGAAGGATAAAAGCGAGACGTATACTTCGAAGAAAAATTCCTTCCCGCGAAAAGCAAATCAATTAAAATTCTGAGATCTTTTCGCAGAGGGGTAAAAAAAAGCAAGACGGTAACGACAGTACAAACATATAAACAGTAAAAAATATATATAAAAACAGTGGAAAAATAAATATATAACAGTGAGAGACAAGACAAGGAGAACAAGATAAGAAGGGCTGTTAACGCCAGACGAAAAAAGTATTGTAAACGCTGGATTATAGTGGAAGACAGAGAGGGAAATTTTGTCAACCAGAAGCCTTGCAAGGCGGGCGAGAAAGGACAGGAAGCAGTTACGACGGAAGTATCGTCGCAGATGGATGACGGGAATGGGGGAGGAGGAGCAAGAGGAAGAGAGAGAAGAAGGGGAATGGTGCGAGGAGACCATGAAGAATGGTGAAAGGGAGAGAGAGAATGAAGAATGAGAGAGAGAGGAAGAGACAAGTTCGACAATGCCGTCCCCAGTCAAATTTCCTCACACCGCTTTATTGCCACGTGTTCCTTGACCTTTCTCTCTAACTAACCCTATCTCTCTCCCCATGTTTCTCTATGTCCCCCCCCCTTCCCATAACCATCATCGCCATATCTCTCTCCCTATGTTTCTCTATGCCCCCCCTTCCATAACCATCATTGCCATATATAAAAGAGCGATCGCATTATCGTTAACCCCACTCGCTTCAAAATATCTAAAGACGAAATACGCACAGATCATGAATGGCTAAAAGCTAAGTGAATTGTTCAACCTCGCTACGACTACCTTCTATCTTGCACTTATCTTTATTCTTTCACTATTCTTCAATTTCCATCTCATTGTATTGTTCCTCATTCTTCCAGTATTCCCTCATTACCCTGTCTAGCTCAAACATTTTTTTTCGTTTAGTCTTGTCTCCCGGTTCATAGCCACTCTGATTTTTCAATTTTTTCGTTTAGTCTTGTCTCCCGGTTCATAGCCACTCTGATTTATCAAACCCATTTGCTAGCTCATACGATTAACAGAACCTCTTACTAAGCTACGGTGCACCCGCCCTCCCATCCCCTCCACACATGCCAAAGGTGTAGGTAGAAACTCTATAAGATGCACCAAGTGTAAGCTATGGACACATAAGTGGTGCAGCAATGTCAAAGGAAGGCTAACTAGGAAGATGGTTTTTGTATGTGGCAGATGCTCAGGAACAATAAACACTGAAAATGCTCTGAGACCAACTTCCGTCACTTTCCAGGGAGAAAAACTAGAAATAGTTGATAGTTTCCGTTACCTAGGTGACCAAGTCAGCAGCGGGGGCGAGTGTGCTGAAAGTGTAACTGTTAGAGTAAGAATAGCTTGGGCAAAGTTCAGAGAGCTCTTACCTCTGCCGGTGACAAAAGGCCTCTCGCACAGAGTGAAAGGCAGACTGTATGATGCGTGTGTACGAACAGCCATGCTACATGGCAGTGAAACATGGGCCGTGACTGCTGAGGATATGCGTAAGCTCGCAAGAAATGAAGCCAGTATGCTCCGATGGATGTGTAATGTCAGTACTCATACTCGGCAGAGTGTAAGTACCTTGAGAGAAAAGCTGGACCTAAGAAGCATCAG
>NC_043005.1:103585490-103592990 GCF_006345805.1 Octopus sinensis | reverse complement strand
AATCTAACCCCACCTTCCCTATCCATCCCATCCCACTCCACCCCATCCCTTACACCCATTCCCACATATCCCATCTACCCCCACCCTCAGCCTAACCCCCACCCCACCATTACTTTCCCTACTCTTTCCTCCCCGCATCCCAACACCATCACACCACCACACACACACGCACACATGTCAAGGTCACCAGCCCTCTTCCACATGGGCATACATGCTCTCTTATACACTCGCTCATGCACCTTCATTTTGGGATCACCACTACTTTATTATCTCCCCTTCTTCCTAGCTCTTCTGTGTGACCCCTGTCTGGCATTCGCCATGATAGATCACTAGCCACTACACTTTTTTTTTATTTTCTCTCCTTGTTTCTTTGTGTGGAAGAGCATAGGCTCGAAACATTAAAGACATTTTCACTCCCTGAGCATTAAACTAGTACATCTGTCTGTTGGGTACACCACCTGTATTCGTCTTTTGTTTTGTTTTTTGTGAATTCTTTCCCTAGATATATATATACATATATATATATATATATATATATATATATATATATATATATATACATATATATATACATATATGTTATATATATTGTCCTACTCATACTAGCATGGAAGGTGGACGTTAAACGACAATGATGATATACATACATATATACATATATATATATATATAGTGGTTGTATACTGTCAACTGAATGTGACAGTCCCGTAAGGGAATTACACCACCGCCATTTAGCCCTAGGAAACATCAATGTTTTCTGTCGGCTTTGACACATTTTCTGTGTCCTTATATTTGCAAAGGGGAGGCAATCACCTCCGCCAGCTGGGACTAAGCACCTGAAGACATATGTTTCTGAGTCTATTGCTCATCATCAGTGCAGGGTATCCAATCTCGCTCGCTGAGATGACTGCAACCTCTCTGCAAATATATCCTATTTTCAGTAAAATTTATTTACTGAAATTTACTAAAATTTATTTATATATATACATATACTTATATGAGAATATGACAATATTTGTTTCTGACTGTCTGTATGTATGTCTGTCTCTTACTGAACTGTTTTCCATTTCCCAACGCCATCATTAAAAGACACATTTAGTTCACTTATTTAACTAACATTATTGAAAATTTGAATGAAGTAACTTATTACCAGAAGTGAACAAAAAGTATGAATTTGAATTCACGAACGTCTGTCTACTCAACTTTTTTGTAATTTCTTTCCATAATACATTACCTTTTCATAGAAAAATAAGAAATGCCATCCGTCTCTATTAGACTTGCATTCACCAAATCAATAAACAAAAGTGAAAGGTAAAGCTTATCGAAATATGGCATTTATTTCTTCCTCCAAGAGTGTTCACGCACAGACAGTTGTCTGGTGCTCTCAATTGAGTTGGGGATTCTCTGTTCAAAGATGCTCGACTGCATCAAGAAGATGTTGCAAGCACCCCAATTATGAAATTGCTAAATTCGCAAAAAAAATATTGCATACACCAGCATTGTTTTGATTGTCAAAATTTCCTGTCTGGGGAATATTGCATGTAATGTTATATATAGATGTAGGATTGGCTGTGTGGTAAGTAGCTTGCTTACCAACTGCATGGTTCCGGGTTCAGTCCCACTGCGTAGCACCTTGGGCAAGTGTCTTCTGCTATAGCCTTGGGACGACCAAAGCCTTGTGAGTGGGTTTGGTAGACGGAAACTGAAAGAAGTCTGTCGTGTATATGTATACATATATGTGTGTGTGTGTTTGTGTGTCTGTGTTTGTCCCCCTCCCCCCCAACATCGCTTGACAATCGATGCTGGTGTGTTTACGTCCCCATAACTTAGCAGTTCGGCAAAGAAGAGACCGGTAGAATAAGTACTAGGCTTACAAAGAATAAGACCTGGGGTTGATTTGCTTGACTAAAGGCAGTGCTCCAGCATGGCCACAGTCAAATGACTGAAACAAGTAAAAGAATAAAAAAATTTTTTTAAATAGTTATAAAAACAGGTAAAAATTTAATAAGTATTTTCTTCTATTAAATGTTTTATTTATTGTCAGTATTACTTTACTTTCTTTTTTTTTTGTTGTTTTTGAATATTTTAGTTCATTTTATTGATTTTAGTGAAGCAAGTTATTACTTATTCTGTGCACAAAACAATGAATTATGTGCTGGTATTTATGCTGTTCAGTTAAGGGCACGGCACCTTGGGTTGTGTATTCTCCTAAACCCCTAAGTCAACCAAAGTCACATGAGTGAATTTGGTAGTTGTAAATGGAAAGAAACCCATTCTGTACATGTGTGTATATGTATATTCATGTATGTGAGTATGTATTTGTGTGTTGGTGTGTGCCTTTGTTTTCACACCACATGGTTGTATGATGCATGATGGGTGTTGTCATCATATAAGCGATGTTGTTCATTGTTAGACTTCCATGGAAAACATGTCTGACCATGAGGAAATAGTGCCTTGCATGGAAGCAAGTGAGGATTGGAGACAGGAAGGGCACCCGGTCATAGAGAACCTGCCTTAACAAATTCCAGCTCATCTATGCAAGTGTAGAAGAGTGAATGCAAAAAGTTGATGAAGAAAAGGATTATGTATAAATACCATCATCATCATCATCATCATTTAGCATCCATTTTCCATGCTGACATGGGGCAGATGGTTTGGTTGGAACTGGTGAGTTGGAGAGCTGCACCAGGCTCCAGACTAGTTTGGTTTGGTTTCTGTGGCTGGATGCCTTTCCTAACACTATATATATATATATATATATATATACACATATATATATATATATATAAAGTTAATCCAAACAAGAAAGCACAAAAAACACTACAACGCGAGGATGTGGAACAAATATAGTATTATTGGACGCTCAGGTAAGGAGGGTTTAACGTTTCGAGCAGAGCTCTTCGTCGGAAACATAGGAGAAGGAAAGATCCAGAGAAGGCAAGACAGAGGAAAAAAATCACCAACGGTACATACGAGGTATATATATATATATATATATATAGAGAGAGAGAGAGAGAAAGAGAGAGAGAGGGAGAGAGAGGTAATGGTGTCAGTGTGGCCCAAAGGTGTCAGGTAATGCTGAGTAAGTACTATGGATAGACCATAGTTAAGTTCCAGGTTCAGTGATCATGCGAATAAAGGGTCCAACGTTGGTCATATACCAGTGTGTGTATATATAGACATGCAAAATATAAATTTATATATATATATATGTACTCATATATATAACATACACGTGTGTGTGTATTATGCCATGAGCCCTTGGCACCTTACTGGAGAGTCATGGTGACATACAGCATATCTTGGGTATTGTAGGCCTCCCAGGATCTGACTTAGAGCTGATGTCTTACAGAAAGGTGAGACAGAGAGAAAGAGTTAGAAAAAGTGAGGAATCAACCCTCATATAGGATTGATATCTTATATTTTTATTTCTCTCTCACTCTCTCTCTCATGTGTGTGTGTGTAAAAGGTCAAAGGTCTTTTCTAAGACATAGGCTCGTAAGGCTGTTTTCCTGGATTCTTTAGGGTATATATTCTCCCACTGGACAGGATAGTGGTCCATTGTAGACTTACTCATTTGTGGACTGGAGCAATGCGAAATGAAGTGTTTTAATGCATTGCTCGGTCTAGGAATCAAAATCACAATCTTATGATCATGAGTACAACATCCTAACCACTAAACCATGTGCCTCCACACACACACAAACATCTACACACACACATACAAATACACATGCATGTATGTATGATTAAACTAGCTGTCTTTTTATTTTGTTGTTGTTGTTTTTCATTGAACCAGGTTGAAAAAGACATTGTGTTTCGTGGTTGGTTAGGGTCCCACTAAAACAACATAACTGTAATACTACCTTCTTAAGCTAATCAAATTCATTTAATCAGCTAACCTGAAACACACAAAGAAAAAAACCAATCCTTGTGTTACCCATTCCCTGCTGGCAAACCATTCCTGTCAGCTCAGCTTGGGTGCGAATTGGTGTGAAAGAAAGCAACAGAATACGGCAGTTTCATTCCCTCGGGTTACAGGACTGATCGGTGGACGGGGAGGTTTCATTGAAGTAAAACATCTACCCTGATCTCCAATACCCACACCACTACCCAGCTATAAAGTCTTGGCAAATAATATGCCTCATTTC
This sequence comes from Octopus sinensis, assembly GCF_006345805.1. Classification (NCBI taxonomy): domain Eukaryota; kingdom Metazoa; phylum Mollusca; class Cephalopoda; order Octopoda; family Octopodidae; genus Octopus; species Octopus sinensis. Next base: position 103,588,839 of record NC_043005.1, on the reverse strand, counting down.
CTTTCTCAGCTGCATCACTGCCAATCCTTTAACTTGGAATAATTGCAGGAAGTTTCTGCAGTCATTTCCGACCCTGCAACACAATGCCATCAATTATGGACAATTTTTGGTTTACTATTTAAATGTTATTTTGAAGTTGTTTTTTTTTTAATTAGATAAATTATTTGTTTAACAAGTTCTTACATTCTTCGGGACATCATTGTTATTTCTTTGATTAATTTTTTTTTTCTTTGTTTACATTTTTTTTTTTTTTGCAATGTTTGGTATTTCTCATCTTTTACCTTTCTGCATTCACTCCTCACTTCACCGTTTCTTTGCATCATTAGCAGAAAGAATGGAAAACTTAAAAAACGAAAGATGTTAAAAATTGTTTTAAAGAATCAAGAATACACCACTACACACATACACACACACACACACACACTCCACCCCTCTGCATCTCCCCCCACCGCCCCCTCGACATCCCCAACCCAAAACACCACTAAAAGATAAAGAAGACAGTGATAGAATCAGACAATTCAGCCGAATTAAATGAATTGCAAAGAGAAATACAGCCTAAGTTCCATTTAGAACACTTAATTCTTTGATTCACCCTTTCATTCTGTAAGTGATGGCCACTGCTTACGGCACACACACCTGCTGTCACTTAAAATTCACTCTTTAATCTTCCAATTATTTCTTCTGATTATTTCTCAATCCACCCTTCGCCTCTCTCTCTCTCTCTCTCCCTCTCTCTCTCTCTCCCTCCTCTACTTTTCTCTTCATCTGTCTTTCTATTTCTCTCTCTAATTTCACATCACTATTCCTCCCTTGCCTCTGATTCCTCTCACCCCAAAGCTAACCACTTCTTTTTCTTTCTCTCTGTCTCCTTCTGTCTTTCTCTCTCTCTCTCTCTCTCACACACACACACACATATTATATGTTTCTACACCATATTTCTTACATTCTGTTTTTTCTACTCAATCGAAGCTGAATAGTCTGTCTTGCCTTCACTGTTAATCTATCTAAGTACACTGTGCATCTAACCTTAATCATTTCATGACAGCCTTACTAATTAAAAGCTCTGTCTATGTGTTTTAAATCATTTTTCAAAATAATCAAAAATTCTAGAGGATTTAGCAAAATAACAAACATTTACACTATTAACTTTGTGTAAAGCGGTGAGCTGGCAGAACCATTAACATACAGGACGAAACGCTTAGCAGTATTTTGTCCACCTTTACATTCTGAGCCTAAATTCTTCCAAGGTCAGCTTTGCCTTTCATCCGTTCAGGGTCAATGAAATAAGTACCAGTCACGTACTGGGGTTGGTGTAAACAATTTCCACTCCACCTCAAAAGCTACAGGCCCTGTGCGAAAATTGGAATCTGATACTGACTTTGTGCATGGAACATAACAGAAACAGTCTTATGAGGGTGGGCTCATAAAAAAGTTCATTGGCTGAAACTCTCACATCAAGGAATTATTATTTTCACTTCTAGACTTTTGTCATCCAGCGAAACAGTTGCTTCTTCTTCAGAAGATTATCTATCCTCAACTGCAAATTACTAACTCCTTACAAACGAGGTACACATTCTGAGTTACCCAACAAAATAGGGGTTATGTTTGTAATTAGAATAGTGGGATTCCAGTATCATCTTGGAAAATGGAACATCATGCCATGTAATTGATTGTGTCAGCATGAAACTTCAAGTAATGGTCAGCTAAATGTAAATTATACTCTACACTGTATTGAGTGCTTTTTTCATTTGTATATCATAGTGTAGGCATGTTTTGATGAAAGATTGGTTATGAGAGATGCCACTTGCAAGAGCGTGACACTCAGAACTATGATGCAATACCAAGGAGACAGAAACGTGTGTGCACACACATACACATGCACATATAGATAGATGCATAGATACATGGGCTTCTTTTAGTTTCCACCTATGAAATCCATGACCTGGGGTTATATTAGAAGACTTGTCCAAGGTGCTTCACAGTGGGACTGAACTTGAAACCATATGGTTGGGAAGTGAAACTTCTTACCATACTCCTATGCCTAGCCATGTTGTGTGTTTAAGCATACATACATATTGTGGTTTTTGATTTCTGGTGGCACGTTATGTCCTTGAGCAAGACACTTTATTTTCCATTCCCCCAGTCTACTCAGCTTGCAAAATTGAGCAGCACCTGTATTTGAAAGGGCCAGCCTTTCAAATTCTGTGTCACATTGAATCTCCTGAGAACCATGTTAAGGGTATACTCAGCCACTTGCATGTTAATTTCACAAGCGGGCTGTTCCATTGATTAGATCTACTGGAACCCTTCTCATCGTAACTGAGGGAGTGTCGGGGCATGCATGCACTCACACACATCCTTGTTCATCTTCACTCACTTGATCACAATTACTCTAACCATAATCTCCATTAACAACTACATCATCATCATCATCATCATCATCATTTAGCATCTGCTTTCCATGCTAGCATGGGTTGGACGGTTCAACTGGGGTCTGGGAAGCCAGAAGGCTGCACCAGGCCCAGGCTGATCTGGCAATGTTTCTACAGCTGGATGCCCTTCCTAACACCAACCACTCCGTGAGTGTAATGGGTGCTTTTTACGTGCCAGACGAGGCTGGCAAACGGCCAAGATCGGATGGTGCTTTTTACGTGCCACCGGCACGGCAGCCAGATGAGGCTGGCAACGACCACGATCGGATGGTGCTTTTTACGTGCCAGTCGGGGTGGTGCTGGCAACAGCCACGTTCGGATGGTTCTCTTACGTACCACCGGCACTGGTATCACAGCTGCAATTTCCATTGATGTTGATCGATTTCGATTTTCAATTTTACATATAGGTATAAAACCTCAGCTGGCTTACTTTTACTCAGTCTCCTCCAGCCACACCCATATCAGTAAGATACTCCACAGGATGGCTGAACTAGATGTGGTCCAGGAACTGGAGTTAGCCCTAGCTGATTAGACTGCCAAAGGTCTTGCCATTCCCATTCTGCAGATGTCCAATGTTACTGGGATACCATCAAATGCAATCTGCCTTTGAGCAGATTGAGACATCATTACACTAGCACCATCTCACCTTCTTCTGTTGTGCTTCACAGCTAAACTGTGACTCCTGGCTCAATTTGGTACCCTCCTCACCTACTGGTGCCTTCTAGAGTGGCCCAACACCTTAGTCTCCACTTGTGAGAGCTGCACAAATGCCTTTGTGGAGCAGAAGTCGATGAACCTGACCTGCATCCGTTATCCTGCAATCATAGCAAGAGCTGATTCTCCTGAAATGCTGCTCTGAATGACATAAGTGGGCAGGGCCTTAATGCAGGTGGGTTCCTGTCTCAAGTGGAGCAATA
>NC_043005.1:103567990-103580490 GCF_006345805.1 Octopus sinensis | reverse complement strand
ATATATATATATATATAATATAATTCGAGACAAAACCACTATTTTAAAACCAAACAAGGAAAGACTTAATCAATACATAAAATTTTAATATAAATTAAATATTTGATAAATTCAAAATTTGATACTGATTAGAAGATCGAAAATCCACCTGAAGATTGTCGGTAGCAGACATGAAACATTTGTAGTGGCGGTTTATTTAATTTATATTAAAATTTTATGTATTGATTAAGTCTTTCCTTGTTTGGTTTTAAAATAGTGGTTTGTCTCAAATTATATTATATAATATTTTACTATAAAATTGGATTAACCCTAAATCTGATTTTTTCCTGTATTTGGATTCATTCCCTAATATTTATTATATATATATAATATATATAGTATATATATATATGTATATATATATATGTATATATATATATGTATATATATATATATATATATATATGTATATATATACATATATATATATGTATATATATATATATATGTATATATATATATATTATATATATACTCTTTTACTCTTTTACTCTTTTACTTGTTTCAGCCATCCGGCTGAGGCCATGCTGGGGCACCGCCCTTGTTGCTACCCTCTCTAAGTCCAGTTTGCCGTGGCTGGCCACTGATCTAAGAGAGAGTTTGTAGCTGCTGCCCTTAGGTTACCTTCGTACCTTGCAGTGGGTTCATCTGGGATCCCGGAAAGCAGCTTGTCTAGATGTTTTTGAAAATGTCCACATCCGCATCATGTAGATCTCTTAGTTTTCTTGGCAGTTTGTTGAACACTGAGGGCCCCTGAACCCGGCTATTACAGTATCTGCTCCTTACCCAGTATCTGCTCCTTACATATATATATATATATATGTATGTATATATATATATTGTATGTATATATATATGTATGTATATATATACATATATATATATATTATATGTATATTATATATATGTATATATATACATATATATATGTATATATATACATATATATATGTATATATATATGTATATATATACATATATATATATATGTATATATATATGTATATTATTACATATATATATATATGTATATATATACATATATATATATATATGTATATATATATATATGTATATATATACATATATATTATATATATATGTATATATATATATATGTATATATATACAATATATATATATATGTATATATATATATATGTATATATATACATATATATATATATATATATATATGTATATATATACATATATATATATGACGGGCTTCTTTCAGTTTCCGTCTACCAAATCCACTCACAAGTCTTTGGTTGACTTGAGACAATAGTAGAAAACACTTGCCCAAGGTGCCATGCAGTGGGAATGAACTCGGAACCACGTGGTCAGGAAGAAGCTTCTAACCACACAGCCACTCCTGCGCCTATATATATATATATATTTATTTATTTATTTAATTATAATATAATAAAGTGGGTAAGGCCAGTTTATGGGATTACCTTAGGTTTCCCGTTCATAAAGGGTTTAGCATTATGGCGTATCATAGGTTTCAAAACTTGTTGGCCCAAGACCTCTTAAAAATAGGGAGGAGGAAATGCCTCACTACTCAAAGGTAACAATCGGGGGTTATCTCCTTTCGCTTTTGGCTATGGACTTCCAGCTGTGCTGCCATCTTGTGGACTCCAAAAAGCTACCAGGAACCTCCTGAAATATATTTAGAGAGAGAAACAATCAGTGTTGGTTGCCTATGTTCACATAACTTAGTGGTTCAGCTAAAGAGACTGATGCAGTAAGTACTTGGCTTAAGAAATAAGTACTGGGGTTGATCTGTTCACACTGGACTGTGGTCATACTGGGGCACCAGTATGGTCACTGTCCAGTGAGTGGAAAAAGTAAAAAATAAAAATTATGTTTGATATTTAATAAAAATAATTGTTAGATATTTAACTCTTTCGTTACCGTATTTATTTTGAGATGCTCTGTGTTTCTTTCAATTAATTTGAAATATAATACAGAATTTAGTAAAATAAAATAGTTATCTTTCATTTTTGGATTTGGTTTTGTGTCTGGGGAGAGTCATTTTCTTTTTCTGCCTTATAATGTAACACACTCACTGGTAAAATTTCCACTTATTTCTTATTTTTATTCTCCTAAAATTTTCTTTGCGTCTTGCAATCTTTTCAATAGCCTTGATGCAACGGAAATTTTAGGAAAATAAAAATAAGAAATAAGTGGAAATTTTACCAGTGAGTGTGTTACCTTATAAGGCACAACAAGAAAATGATTCTCCCCAGACACAATAGAACTTAGTTATCATTAAGCTAGTGTTAGGAACATTAATTGTGACTAAGGTTTGGTGGAAGATTTTAATTCAAAACTTATGAAAACGAGATATTTGTACTACAAAGCCAGAGGCGGTTTCAGCCAGGTTGCTATATAAAGGGTTAATCAAAAACTGTGTACAACAACTTAGCAGGCTGTCACTACAATAATTTTATATTTATAGGTTATCTGAATTCATTATCATCGAGAAATAATAAGTGTGTTGGAGAGGAAACTATACCTTTAGTGTGATCTTCTGAGGAAGTAGCAGTTTATGCAATGAAATGCATGTCAGAATTCATATAACACTTAGACACATATGAACCTGGGTAATATAATCTCAGTTCATCTAAGCGAGTTATTTAAACATTGGGAGTTCACAGTGACTGAACAACTAGCTGGTGCTATCATTTTATGTTTACAGGAATCAAATATCACATAAAGAAAATTATTGAATATTTACAAGTTATCTCATGGGACATTTCCATGTTTCATTCATTGACTACATACATATGTGTGTGTGTGTGTGTGTGCATGCATGTGTGTAATATACACGATTATTTATGCAAATCTAGCCATGTTAGAAATGCAAATATATATTTATTCACACACACATATCTGTATCTATGTGTATATATTTAACAATTACTGCATGACATTCTCATAAATGCTATCGAAACCTGTGTAATGTAATTTATGAAATACAAATTTCAACCGTATCTCCCTACTACATTGTGCTCTCAGATCATCATCATCATTTAACGTCCGCTTTCCATGTTGGCATGGGTTGGACGGTTCAACTGGGGTCTGGGAAGCCAGAAGGCTGCACCAGGCCCAGTCTGATCTGGCAGTGTTTCTACAGCTGGATGCCCTCCCTAACGCCAAGGATGCCCTTCCTAACGCCTAGGCGTTATATATATATATATATATATCATCATCACCTGTTTTCCATACTGGCATGGGTTTCACAGTTTGACCAGAGCTGGTAAGGCCAAGTGCTGCACCAGGCACCATTGTCTGTTCTGGCATGGCTTCTATGATCGGATGCCCTTCCTAATGCCAACCACTCCACAGTGTACTGGGTGCTGTTAATGTGGCATCTGCACCAGTATCAATTCTGCTGTGACAGATGGGTCTTCTTGAGTACAGCAAGGTACCAGATACCTCGGTCCTTAGTCATCTCCTTTGTAAAGCTCAATGTCTTACAATAAGCATTCAGTACTTCGTCCCATGTCTTCCTGGGTCTCCCTTTTCCTCAAGTTCTATCCACTTTAAGTGATTGGCCCTTCGGAGTGCAACTGTCTACATCCATATGTATGTACGAATGTAACCTATTTTATTTAAAATTTTATGTTTTAGCATCCACCACACAATCTCTAAAAATTAATTTTATTTTCCCCTCACCCTGAGAAGACAACCCCAAATATTATTCAAGTCAGCTGACGGTTTTGCCTCTCATCCTTCTCTCTATTAAAGATAAGTATAAAGGTTATAATTGGGATATTCACATTATTTACATTATTTACAATTGACGAATATTTGTCCGCATCTTGTTTGTTGTTAACACAACGTTTCAGCTGATGTACCCTCCAGTCTTCATCAGGTGTCTTGGGGAAATTTCGAACCTGGATTCTCATTCCTGTATTTTTCGATGTTATTGTTGTTGTTGTTGTTCTTCTTCTTCTTCTTCTTATTATTATTATTGTTATTATTATTATTATTCAGGTCACTGCCTGGAATCGAACTCAGAATCTTGGGGTTAGTGGCATGTGCTCTTAACCACTATGCCATATGCCCGTTGGCCTATGAAATATTATATATAGCGCTTTGCCAACTGACTGTTACATTGGGTGTCTGTGAGGTGTAGGACACTTGTCATTTGAATAACATGCGATTTCATTAAGAAATGCAATTTAGATAATTGGTTGGCGAAGGACTAAATAAACAATGATAATAACGATGATAAAGCAATACCCACAGAAGTCCCTGCAACAGCAGCAGCAGCAGCAATACAAGTGTGAAAACAACTAGCAACATATAAAAAAATCTGTCAAGGAAAGAAAACATGCACTGACAGATTCATACACACACACACACATTTGTGTGTGTCAGTGCAAAAGGAGTTTTCAACCCCTTATTTACACGGTGTTATTCATAGCTTAATATGTACTTTCAGATCCAGTAAAAAAATTTTCTCATGTTCTGAAATAGTTTGTAAATTATTATGACATCAAATGATATATATATATGTGCCACTGGCTTCAGTGCTGGTGGCACGTATAAAGCACCAACCAATCGTGACTGTTGCCAGCCTCCCCTGGCACCTGTGCCGGTGGCACATAAAAAGCACCCACTACTTTCACGGAGTGGTTGGCGTTAGGAAGGGCATCCAGTTGTAGAAACACTGCCAGATCAGACTGGAGCCTGGTGCAGCCTCCTGGCTTCCCAGACCCCGGTCGAACTGTCCAACCCATGCCAGCATGGAAAACGGATATTAAACGATAATGATGATATATATACAACATGATGTCCAACACATGCCAGAATATAAATAGGACATTAAATAATTCTGCTGATATACATATATATATATATATTTATATACACACTCACACTTTTATATTGTCAAATGGCATATTCCTGGTTTTGGCATATAACCGGTCATTGGTTTCATGTCAAACTGCTTCAAATATTCTTATTTTTAAAGTATTCTTACTTTCTGACTTAAAGGCAACTGACCAATTGTGTGTTTGTGTTTATATATACATTCACATACACACATGCATATATGTTTTATATATATGCATGCACCTTTGCACACACACACACACACACATGTATAGACACGCACACACACACACACACATATATCTTTTATGCTCTACTTGTTTTGGCAATTAGACTTTTGCCATTTTGGGGCATGGCGTTGAACAGTTTATTTTTAGTAATGAATAAACCCCGGTACTTTGTTAAGCATGTTACTTATTCTATTGATCTCTTTTGCTGAACTGCTAAGTTACGGGGACATAAACACACCAACATCGGTTGCCAAGTGGTGGTGTGGGACACACAAGACAACACACATACACACACACATATCATCATCATCATCATTGTTTAACCTCTGCCTTCCATGCTGGCATGGTGGGACTTTATAGAAATATATAATCGATCAACATCAATGGAAATTGCAGCTGTGATACCAGTGCCGGTGGCACGTAAGAGAACCATCCGAACATGGCCGTTGCCAGTGCCGCCCATGACTGGCCTCTGTGCTGGTGGCACATAAAAAGCACCATCCGATCGTGGCCGTTGCCAGCCTTGTCTGGCACCTGTGCCGGTGGCACATAAAAAGCACCCACTACACTCACGGAGTGGTTGGCATTAGGAAGGGCATCCAGCCGTAGAAACACTGCCAGATCAGACTGGGCCTGGAGCAGCCTTCTGGCTTCCCAGACCCCAGTTGAACCGTCCAACCCATGCTAGCATGGAAAGCGGATGTTAAACTATGATGATGATGATGATGATCATGGGCTTCTTTCAGTTTTTGCCTGCCAAATTCACTCACATGGATTTGATCAGTCCTAGGCTATAAATGCTTGCCCAAGGTGCCACACAATGGGACTGAACCCAGAACCATGTGACTGGGAAGCAAGCTTCTTAATACACAGCCATGCCTGCACATATATATATATATATGTGTGTGTGTGTGTGTGTGTGATTTCAAAAAAACCCTCGATTCAATTACACCATTTACAAACTCTATGCTTGGAATGACCAATTTTAAATTCTGTTGGAACTTACACACAAGATACAGGAATCTTATATGATGATGATTTGTGTGTGTGTCTGTTCCCACTCCCTGCTACCATCACTTGACAATCGATGCTGGTGTGCTTATGTTCCCGTAACTTAGCGGTTTGACAAAAGAGACCGATAGAATAAGTACTAGGCTTACAAAGAATAAGTCCTGGAGTCGATTTCTTCAACTAACAACCTTTTAAGATGGTGCTCCAGCATGGCCACAATCAAATGACCGAAACAAGTAAAAGAATAAAAGAATATATTATATTCATACATGCACAAATTAAATATCCCCATTTAAATAGGATTAACTGAAGATTAAGAAACAAACTGCCTTAGGAAGTTTAAAATAGAACATCTCGAAATATCAAACTTCTGCTGACTGACCACAGAAGATGAACTCCAGCAAACATGATGATGAAGAACTTTACTGCAAGAGAAATTTGATTTATAAACTGGATTAAAACCATCAGCTGGCATTTGAATGCCTTTAGTGAAGATTTAAACTCTGCTGCAAATATTCAAGCAAGTCTCTGGTTTGAGATCACTTTCCTCTCTCCCACCTAAATGTCTCGGTAACTATATAAAGGTTCATTGATATAGCATTTTGCTCTTGGCTTAGAGATAAAAATAATGATAAAATATCTTACTGTTATTATGGCCAGGTACCAGCCTGGGCCACAACAACGGACTCTACCTGCCACACTTCTCAGTCCATCATTAAAATGCCTTGAAGTCCTGGAGACATTCCAGGCCAGTGTCTGCAATCAAGTTGTCAATGTAAGTGTGACGATATTTTCCACTTCTTACATCACAATGAAGAGGGTTCCACACGACTAACTTGGATGCTTCCGGCCCAGGATGGTACACACAGTGACCAGATAGTCGCAGCTGCCAATGCTTGATCTTCTCGTTAAATTTTGACAAGTCTCCAAAAAGGCATTCATTTGCCATATGTTGCTGCCATTTCACATTTTTGGCCATTTGTAGTGTCCTTGTATAGCATCCATAAAGCCTGTTTGCATGAACTTACAGCTATGAGCCATGGCCTATCCATAGAGTTATAAAAGGCATGATTGTGGAAGCACTCCGTCGGTTACGACGACGAGGGTTCCGGTTGATCCGAATCAACGGAACAGCCTGCTCGTGAAATTAACGTGTAAGTGGCTGAGCACTCCACAGACACGTGCACCCTTAACGTAGTTCTTGGGGATATTCAGCGTGACACACAGAGTGACAAGGCCGGCCCTTTGAAATACAGGTACAACAGAAACAGGAAGTAAGAGTGAGAGAAAGTTGTGGTGAAAGAGTACAGCAGGGATCACCACCATCCCCTGCCGGAGCCTCATGGAGCTTTAGGTGTTTTCGCTCAATAAACACTCACAACGCCCGGTCTGGGAATTGAAACCGCGATCCTATGACTGCGAGGCCGCTGCCCTAACCACTGGGCCATTGCACCTCCACAAAAGGCATGATTAACCACCCTAGAGAAGACAACACCCAAATAAATGTTAAGCAGTCAATCAGCATTGGCTTCTGTGTATCAAACAACTGTGGTAAATAGCAAAGGAGGGTGATGTAAGACTAGCTTGGATGCTTCCATTTCAGGGTGGTGACCACATAGTCAGGACTGTCTTTGCCTGATCTTCTTGCTAAATTTGCCAGGTCTCCATATAAGCATTCGTTTTTCATATGTCACTGCCATTACACATTTAATAAGAAATGTGAAATCATCTTAAAGAACTTAAGCACAATGTCTACAAGTCTTCAGAGTTGATTGGTTCTGCACCATCACCATTTAAGCACTCCCTCCTCACTCATCTCTTGTCTTGTCACTCATATTGTGTTTAGTCTTTTCTTCCCAGAACTTCTGTATTCCCTCTCTACTCATATGAAGAAAACCATTAGCCACATTGATCTCATCCACCCCAGAGAGCCAGCAAAGGCTATGGGCATGGCCCATCCTCCTGATTATTATTATTATTATTATTATTATTATTATATTATGATTATTATTATTATATTATTATTATTATTATTATTATTATTATTATTATGATTATTATTATTCAGGCCACTGCCTGGAATCAAAATTGGAATCTTGGGGTTAATAGCCCGCGCTCTTAACCACTACGCCATGGGCATATGGCGTAGTGGTTAAGAGTGCGGGCTATGGTAAGACTTCATCCTGCAGACCAAGACAATAAAAATGTAGCAGTCAAGAATCGAAACCTTATAGCAGATCAGAGCTTACAGGTGGTTTATTATGCTTCTCTGCAGTACATGAATCCCAAGTGTAGTCCTTTGGCCAAATATTGAGGTAGCATCTTCTCCCCATTCCCCTTGGTCTCATCACCATCATCATCATCGTAATATAGCTGAAAGGTTCAACTCAACTCTAATCAGAACTTCATATATCCCAGAAAAATATCACAAACAATTCAACGTTTTACACTCATATAGAAACATAGCTCTCTTTCCTTTCTTTCCCAATTTATCTATTTACCCCCACCCTCTCTTTTTCTTTTCTCTTCTCTCTCTCTCTCTCTCTCTCTCTCTCTGTATATATATATATATATATATATATATATATATATTCTTTACTACCCACAAGGGGCTAAACACAGAGGGGACAAACAAGGACAGACAAAGAGATTAAGTCGATTACAACGACCCCAGTCCGAAACTGGTACTTTATTTATCGACCCCGAAAGGATGAAAGGCAAAGTCGACCTCGGCGGAATTTGAACTCAGAACGTATTGGCTGACGAAATACCTATTTCTTTACTACCCACAAGGGGCTAAACACAGAGAGGACAAACAAGGACAGACAAACAGATTAAGTCGATTATATCGGCCCCAGTGCGAAACTGGTACTTTATTTATCGACCCCAAAAAGATGAAAGGCAAAGTTGACCCGGCGGAATTTGAGATCAGAACGTATCAGCAGACGAAATACAGTTAAGAATTTCACCCGGCGTGCTAACGTTTCTGCCAGCTCGCCGCCTTTCTCTCTCTCTCATTCTCTCTTTCTCTCTCTTCATATATATATATATATATATATATATATATTATATATATATATATATATATTTCTTTACTACCCACAAGGGGCTAAACACAGAGGGGACAAACAAGGACAGACAAAGAGATTAAGTCGATTACAACGACCCCAGTCCGAAACTGGTACTTTATTTATCGACCCCGAAAGGATGAAAGGCAAAGTCGACCTCGGCGGAATTTGAACTCAGAACGTATTGGCTGACGAAATACCTATTTCTTTACTACCCACAAGGGGCTAACACAGAGAGGACAAACAAGGACAGACAAGAGATTAAGTCGATTATATCGGCCCCAGTGCGAAACTGGTACTTTATTTATCGACCCCAAAAAGATGAAAGGCAAAGTTGACCCGGCGGAATTTGAGATCAGAACGTATCAGCAGACGAATACAGTTAAGAATTTCACCCGGCGTGCTAACGTTTCTGCCAGCTCGCCGCCTTTCTCTCTCTCTCATTCTCTCTTTCTCTCTCTTCATATATATATATATATATATATATATATATATTATATATATATATATATATATTTCTTTACTACCCACAAGGGGCTAAACACAGAGGGGACAAACAAGGACAGACAAAGAGATTAAGTCGATTACAACGACCCCAGTCCGAAACTGGTACTTTATTTATCGACCCCGAAAGGATGAAAGGCAAAGTCGACCTCGGCGGAATTTGAACTCAGAACGTATTGGCTGACGAAATACCTATTTCTTTACTACCCACAAGGGGCTAAACACAGAGAGGACAGACAAACAGATTAAGTCGATTATATCGGCCCCAGTGCGAAACTGGTACTTTATTTATCGACCCCAAAAAGATGAAAGGCAAAGTTGACCCGGCGGAATTTGAGATCAGAACGTATCAGCAGACGAAATACAGTTAAGAATTTCACCCGGCGTGCTAACGTTTCTGCCAGCTCGCCGCCTTTCTCTCTCTCTCATTCTCTCTTTCTCTCTCTTCATATATATATATATATATATATATATATTTATATATGTATGTATGTATGTATACACAACACAATTGTATATAAACAATAGACACAAACATATGCACATATTTATAACAAACCAAACCATTGAAATACATTCGACGAACCATTACAAGAGAACACAATGGCAACCATCGAAGACTAAACAATATTTTGAATGAAATCATGGGAATCATTAGAAATATTTCTTAACAAAAACAAATAAATGAATAAAACATACAAATAAAAAGGCGAACAGCTCCTTGATAACAACAATAACAACATTGAAAAAATATTAATGAAAGCCAACAGATATTTCCTTTGTGAAAAGATATTAATATAGAATAAATAAATGTATAAATAGACATTGATGGTTCGTTAACGAGATAAGTTGGACGTAACTAATTATATTTATTGTTTGTCATTCATAATATAATTGAAAGTTTCTATTTCGTTCGGTTTGTTGAGAGGTATTTTGGCAGAGAGTTTTGCTTTTCAATAAGAGTTTATAGGTGAGAATGCTTCAAATATTAGCCCTCGGAAACGGCAGAAGCAACGGTTTGAAATTGGCTCTCTTATCTTGACGTATAAAAGTGGGAAGATTTTTCACATAGAAGTTCGCTAAGTTGATTTGCCTTGAGCAGTGAAAGCATCTACCAATGCCATTGATGATGCTGACAGATGGAGATGGTTATTTCATGTTTCTTTCTTTTTATCGTCTGATAGGAGTAATTGGGGACAGACAGACTACAATCGCCTAGAACGGTCTTCTCCTTTTTTGTTAAGAAATATGATTGAATCTCATCAAATCCATAAAAGAGTTTAGTACGTTGATTTACCGTAAGGAGTGAAATATTGTAACTTTTAGAAACTTACCACGATACAAGAGAGAAAGACATATAAAAGTCTTCATGTATTCAGGAAATTTAGCAACATCTTTTTATGTGTTCTCTCTTCCTCAGAATAAGTGCAAGTGTTTCAGACCTCAGATTTTTTAATTTCTCACAACGAATCCGCTCTCCTATAGAATACAATTTTTGTGAAAAGATTCCACCACTTGTTTCCATTGGGTTGCAAACTTTACTTTCACATACCTCTGCTCTCCCCTGCTTGTGTGTCTCATCTCTCTCCTCCCCTACATACATTGTGTTCTAGATTTATTAGAAATCATGTTTTAGAACAAATATGTTTCTTTTATTACCCACAAGGGGCTAAACACAGAGGGGACAGACAAACGGTTTAAGTCGATTACATCGACTCCAGTGCGTAACTGGTACTTAATTTTATCGACCCCTAAAGGATGAAAGGCAAAGTCTACCTCGGCCAAATTTGAACTCAGAACGTAACGACAGACGAAATACCGCTAAGCATTTCGCACTTCGTGCTAACGTTTCTTATTTCTTTATTGCTCACAAGGGGCAAAACACAGAGGGGACAAACAAAGACAGACAAAGGGATTAAGTCGATTACATAGACGCCAGTGCGTAACTGGTACTTAGTTTTATCGACCCCGAAAGGATGAAAGGCAAGGTCGACCTCGGCGGAATTTGAACTCAGAACGTAACGGCAGACGAAATACGGCTATGCATTTCGTCCGGCGTGCTAACGTGTCTGCCAGCTCGCCGGCGAACTGGTTGGATTGTCTGAGGACAAACATGGTTTGGCACAGGTCTACCTCAACATCACATCTTTTATCCAGATAGAGTTATCTAAGACTACATTAACCAATGTAACCCTTTGCAGAGTTCGAACTCCAAAATCAGAACCCGATAGAGCAAAACCAAGTGAAAATTTCTGCTCAGCGCATCCAAATTACCTTCAACTGTCAAATCTAATTCAATTGACAAAAATTTGAAATTTGTTGCCCATTGTTATCGTTGCATTAAACAAACACCTTAGCGCCTTGTCCAACCTTCTTATTCGTGGCGTTAGGCTATTGAAAATGCCATATTAAATAAGGCGTTGTGCCTAACTATCGAATTGGGAAAAAGTCCATAATGTTAGTTACATTCTTGGAAATGTTCACGTTAATCACAAGATACCTACCAACAATTCAGGGTAGCGAACCATCGAAAACAATGTATCTTAGCCCTCTCTACTCATATGAAGAAAACCATTAGCCACATTGATTTCATCCACCTCAGAGAGCCAGCAAAAGCTATGGGCATGGCCCATTCTCCTGATTTAATCTGTATTGAAAGGTCAACAAAGGGTTATGCCTAAAACTTCATCCTTCAGACCGGAACTAAACAAGCTGTCTGTTTTCTTCCCCACACAAATGCCTGAATTAATACGCATCTTACATACGAGGTGGTATCAAAAATTTCCCGAACTAGTTCTCT
>NC_043005.1:103562990-103565490 GCF_006345805.1 Octopus sinensis | reverse complement strand
ATATGTGCGCGCGTGTGTGTGTGTGTATACGTACATATATATACATACATACATACATACATACACATACATACATGCACACATACATACATACTATTACATGTACTGATATACAGAGACAAAGGTCAAATGTTTGTATGTCTGCATATATGTATGTATGTATATTTGTATGTATGTATGCAAAGCATGTATGTATACACACTTATAGCGTAATGTTCGTTTTTTTTTTGTTTTCTTTTTTGAATGATCAACAAAAACGTACTCATTTAATCTATTCAGGAGTAGTATGTGAGCTGAAGAAAGCTCGAGGGTATATCAGCCGAAACGTTGTGTTAGCAACAAGCAAGATGAGGTCAAATATCCGTCGAATGTAAATAATGTAAATAATGTAAATACTGTATACAAAGAATAAGTCCTTGGGTCGATTTCTTCGACTAAAGGACTCTTTGATGCGGTGCTCCAGCATAGCAGCAGTCAAATGGCTGAAACAAGCAAAAGAATAGGGATCTGATAGACTCAACTGTAGAATATTGACAACCGTAAAACATTTTGCAAGCATAGTTTGTAATCAATCTTTTATGACGGGAATAGGATGAAAACCAGCCTCTCTCATAATAAAAGTTATCAATGGTATCATTGGAAAATGTATAAAAAAAGATATGAAAACTCGTATTGGAATATCGATATCTGCATTCTGCTGCTGTTACTCTGAGATATCTGGGAGATATTTGCAAAGCATGCAGCAGAGAAATAGCCAATCATAAGCAACTCAAGTGAATAACGACTCTTGAAGAAAGCATAACGGATTTACGTAGCAGAACAGGAAATTTAAATGCTGTTATGAAGTTAAGTTTATAGCGGTTGGTTGATAACACAACAACTCTTCCTGGGAAACTCAGGGAACTGTACACAGATTCTGTTCCGAATCTTGAGGGAAAATTAATAACCCTGAAATACGAACTCAATTATCTATCTGTCGATGTCGCTGTTTCATTAGACATTTGTTGTTAATACTAGAAGCTTGCAGATTTGTATGTGTATGGTTCAGGTTTTTTTTATAGCCCAATCGAGGGATCTTTTCGGTTTGACCGGCAGTTTTTAAAACTAATTTCCACGTAACTAAACACTTTTAAACTTCGTATACTGGTAGGATGTGTTTATAAAACATCGTTTTCTCTTGGCTTTATTGAGAAAATTCTATAGCTTGTGAGATATTCGTTGTTTTTTTTCTTCAATTTCTGCAATTTCAACTAATCAATGACGTCTATTGAGGTGAAAACATTCTGTGCCGTATTAATATGTCCCTCGTTTAAGAAAGAGATTGGGTTTATTTACATTTCTGTAAGACACCCTTTCTCCCACCCCTAACCCTAACACTAACCATAACTAACCCTAGCTAACCCTAACTCTAACCATAACCCTAAAACAGATTGAAATGCAATAGATCGATACTAGGGTCATAATTATGGGTGACAATTTCATATGACACCGCTAGAAAAAACTGCCGTTCAAACCGAACAGATCCCAATCGAGTATCAGCGAAGGTGCGGCAGCCGCATGGTGGAATATTTTCTTGCTGCAAGAGGAAAACCCTGCCTGCCGTATCACTTTTAAGTCTATCCTTGTTTACAGTTTCTTTGTATGATATACTAGCAGTATCGCCCGGCGTTGCTCGGGTTTGTAAGGGAAATAACTATAAAGCATTTTTAGAGAGTTATAGCCAAAAAATGGAAAAAAAATGATGGTAAATTTTTTTTAGTTAAAAAGGTCGAGTTGCGTCCCCTAGACAGTCTGTGGTTTGTGTTTCTGATTCTCGACCCCATGTCGAATTTATCGATTTTTTTCAGAACTGGAGGAATTTTTCAAAATTTTCGCTGCGTTAGTTTTGAATTATGACATTGGGCTATGTGTCTGTCAAGTTTCATCAGAATCGGTTGAAAGCCGTGGTCAGGGTGAGGGTACAACCTAACAGACACACAGAAACACACACAGACAAACTGCCGTTTATATATAGAGAGAAGATTCCCATTGTGTCGGTTAGAAAATGACAATATCAACATGAAATTTAGCTTCACTTGGACTCACGACCGCTACTTTACATCTTGAAGGTTATTCTTTCGCAATCCAAGAGCAAGAGATAGTTACAAAATACCTTATGAACATGCAAGTCAGCGAAGTCCATAAAATCCCAAGATGCATCTGTAAGTGACGATTAGAGCACTTTTTTGTGGTTGAGAAGGCGGCGAGTTGGCGGAAACGTTAGCACGCCGGCGAAATGTGTAGCCGTATTTTGTCTGCCGTTACGTTCTGAGTTCAAATTCCGCCGAGGTCGACTTTGCCTTTCATCCTTTCGGGGTCGATAAATTAAGTACCAGTTACGCACTGGGGTCGATGTAACCGACGTAAGCCCTTTGTCTGTCCTTGTTTGTCCCCTCTGTGTTTAGCCCCCTGTGGGCAATAAAGAAATAAATACAATCAATAAAGGTTTCAATTTGCGCAG
>NC_043005.1:103552990-103557990 GCF_006345805.1 Octopus sinensis | reverse complement strand
AACTTTCACCTAATTAAATACCTCTCCCTTACTTAAATTATTTTGTCAGCATTTTCTTCATTTCGTTATATATATATATATATATATATATATATATATATATATGTATATGTATGTATGTGTATGTGTTTGTCCCCCCCCCCCATCACTTGACAACCGATGCTGGTGTGTTTACGTCCCCGTAACTTAGCGGTTCGGCAAAAGAGACCGATAGAATAAGTACTAGGCTTACAAAGAATAAGTCCTGGGCTCGATTTGCTCGACTAAAAGGCGGTGCTCCAGCATGGCCACAGTCAAATGGCTGAAACAACTAAAGTTGATAAACAGGCTGTTTGAATTTATTGGTGATCCCTGATGTCACCCGTCCCCGTCCCATGGTTGGATCAGAGGTGAATCCGAGAGCGCATGCGAGCCCCATCTCAGCATCAACTTCAATCCCTTCAGTTTCATCGACGTTATTGTAGGTATCCTTCTTCCCGCATCTTCAACTTCAACCCTTCCATATCCAATGTGTCCCCTGTTGCTATGCTGCTAGAATCACACCGTACAATTCCTTCTTTTATTTCGAGGATGTACCAACTTCCCTCCACTCGTTCTTCCTCTCTCATTCTCTCCAGAACGGATCGCATCATAACAATTGTCCTCTCACTCATTTTGTCACACCAGCTTACTCCAGCTCGCCTCCTGATGTAGCTGCCTACCGTTCAGAGCCATTCTGCAGCGGTGTAATGGTCAACTAGTTCCCTACTTATGGAGAATAGCTCTCGCTTAATCTTTCCTCGCTCAAGTTCGGAATATCATTTCATATCCGAAACATAATATTCCCTGCTTTGTCTCTTTCGAGCTTATGTTCCAGTGCGGTAGCTCCTACTATAGATTCCGGTAGTCTCGTGGTCAACTCGAACCTCTTTAGATGTCCCTCAGTTTCTTCCCTTCGCGGTTTCTTCTACCAGAATATCATCACTGCAGGAGCCAGTAGCCTGCTTCAATGTGGTCAATTTACCCAAGATTGCGCTGAACACTTTTGCCATGATTTTTGGTGTTGAATTCAAACCGAATTTCAGCCGTGTCACAAAATATGTCTTAATACACAGCTGTTCACAATTTCTCAGCCACATGGAGCTACAGATATGCCGATTTGAGACCGACGATCATAGTCGCTCTTGTCCTCTGCCTCCACCCCTGAAAAGATCTCACCGCAAACAACACCCACTTCGGTACCCGTATAACATGACACGTGCTTATTCAATACTCGAAAGTCTTGTACTGGCCGGACTTTATTATTATTATTTTTTCGTCGGCTGAGCTACTGCCACCATCGGTAATAACCTCTCTTCTCTTTCTCTTTCCGCAACCATTAAATACCTTTCTCAATCCACCGGCCCACCTCTCTCTCCACCACATTCATAGCTTCTTCTATTAAAATGTGCTCGTAGCAGCTCCCCTTGTTTCTCAATAGCAGAGGTCCTTCCTTTCAAAAGTACGTCACTTTCCATCGCTCGCCGACAAACTCAGCCTAAAAGTCAGAGTCTTCAGTTCTGTCTGTTTACAGTTTTTTCTTTCCTCGGAGTTCGACCTGTTATTCTTACAGCCTTCTTCATCCGATACACGCTCACATCACGTGGCACGCTCACATCACGTGGCACGCTCACATCACGTGGCACACTGATCCCCGAACTCTACTTCTTTCTCGTTGACCGTCAAGCCACCGAACAGGACAAATCACATCCATCCCAACAACAACATCGACGATAAAAAAAAGAAATTTCTCTTCAATGAAGTCCCGAAACTGCTTGTCTAGAAAGGATGGAAAAAACATAAAGGCTTGGATCTGGCGAAACAGGCTTCAACACAGAAGAAAGCAACTCTCCACTATGGCTGGAAAAATCTGTCGCCTGGGCATGTACGCTTTCGCTACCCAACCTCGGGTCAGAAGTTGTCCTCCTGGACTCGCTACACACAACCGCTAACTCTGGATGCCCGCCGAAAAAATAGGCAGATTGGATCAACCACTTTTTCACGTGACGTCATGTCTTCACTCGCTTCCGGTCCTGATGTCTCTCTTCAATGCTGATTTCAGTACCTCACACAAACGGGGGAAAAAACCCCTGTTAAGTGGATTTGAACCAAGATATAACTAATCACTGTAAGGAACTGTGCCGTTTCTACTATTGCACTGAGATTTACAAGAGAAATACGAATGTTTCAGATGGAATCCCAATATATAAAGGACTATTAGAGCAAATTTAATTCAAACTATACCTTCTTCCTTTCTTTCTTTCTTTCAAGCAATTACTGCCATTGTCGTCGTTGCCGTCTGTGTAGTAGTGGTAGTAGCAGTAGTAGTAGTAGCAGCAGCAGCAGCAGTAGTAGTAGTAGTAGTAGTAGTAGTAGTAGTAGCAGTAGTAGCAGCAGCAGCAGCAGCAGCAGCAGTAGTAGTAGTGGTGGTAGTAGTAGTAGTAGTAGTATAGTAGTAGTAGTAGTAGTAGTAGCTGTTGTTCATTCATATAACAACTATGACTGTGATCTATGAATTAAGGCGTCCCCTCCATGGCCATTCGATCTTATTTACCGATAGACTATAGCTAGGACATAATAAAAAAAATTGTAGGGTTTGATTTGTGGGAGATTTGGTTGCTATTTCTAGCAGGTCGATCGACTTCACAGTGACTATCCACATGCTTCGCTATTCAGCAAATTAATTTATACGTATAATATCCAAATATTAGCTGGAAGAGTGGAGGCGCGTGGCTTAGGGGGTTAGAGTACTGAACACACGATCGTAAGATTGTGGTTTCGATTCCTGGACCGAGGGATGCGTTGTGTTTTCAAGCAAAACACTTCATTTCATGCTGATTACTCAATTGGCAAAAGTGAGTAATCTTATGATGGACGGGCGTCCCATCCAGTGGGGAAATATATGCCCCAAGGAAACCGGCCTTATGAGTTTATATGTATCAGAAAAGAGTTTTAGCTTATTTGTATTTTTTTTATTAAAAAGAAGTAGAAATAAGCTAACATAGAAATAACCGAAGCAAGGATTTGAACTATTGAAGCAGATCTGAAGAGCAGGGAGTCTACCGCAGTAACACGTTATGCTAGAGATTCTACAGGAATAAAACTAAATAACTGGAGAGATCAAGTAATTTTTTCTAGAAAGAAAATGGTTGTCGTAAAGACATATTCCTTGCCTTTCCGTGATATCGGTTTGCTGCAATGCATCTCGGGAAGTATTATATGGCATTTATAGGTTTATGCATAAAAAAAAGCATAATTTTAAACTGGCTCGCGGTTATTTCCACGTCAAGCTAACAAATTAGAAATAGCACACATTTAGATAAATATACTCGTATACAACACACGCACACACACACACACACACACACACACACACACACACACACACACCACACACACACACACACACACATATATATATATATATATGTATATATATGTATATATATGTATATATATGTATGTATATATATATGTATATATATGTATGTATATATATACACACACATATATAATATATATATATATATATATAATATATATATATATATATTATATATATATATATATATATGTATGTATCACACACATATATATATACATATAAGATAATGCAGGAATAGCAAAATAATTTTCGAGGTGAAAGAAGAAATCTCTCTCTCCTCTCTCTCTCTTTCTCTCTCTCTCTCTCTCTATCTCTCTGTATATATATATATATATATATATATATATATATATATATATATGAGTGTGAATGTGTGTGTGTATAAAGAAAGAAACAAGACTATCGAATAGAGATGTTGATTGGTTAACTATTAATTTCATAAGTCGATATTGATAAATACATATCACCAAAAATATATAACAGATTGCTATTAATGGTATCACTGACGATATATAACAGATCGCTATTGATGCTAGCTTTCAAAATGGAGAATTCAGATGGATGCTAAGACAAATACTTTAAGCTAGTCAGCTTGCATTTCGTCTTTTTCCATTTCTCTCCCATTTATTTCCGTCTCGAGACATGTTTATCTATCTATCTATCTATCTATCTATCTATCTATCTATCTATCTATCTATCTATCTATCTATCTATCTATCTGTGAGTGTTTGTCTATGCATATGTGGGTGTATGTACGTGTGTGTATATATAAATATATATATATATATTTATGTATATTTATATTTATTATGTATCCTTCCCGCTACTTTCCTTAACTGTCGCTTTCTTTAATCATCCAATATCATGATCTATCTATCTATCTATCTATCTATCTATCTATCTATCTATCTATCTATCTATCTATCTATCTATCTATCTATCTATCTATCTATCTGTCTGTCTGTCTGTCTGTCTATCTATCTGTCTATTTATCTGCCTATCTATTTATCTATCCATCTATCTATCTATGTTTCTATCTATCCATCTACCTTTTTATTTCTTTCTTTATTTTTTTTTACCTCCATCTCAGTATTTTTTGCTTCATTGAAACGCTGCCTTTCAACGCCAAATTTATTTGCAAAAGAGACGTGTTCTTTGTAGCGTAAAATCGATTCAAAGAGTTTCCGAAAATATCCGGGTTACTTGGATTGAATAAGAATTAATGGCAAATGAAATCCGTCTCACAACCAACCGGTTGATGAACGTGTAGAGAATGGAAAGAATACCCCTGGAACTGGTGGATGGTGATGATGACGATGACGATGATGATGATGATGATGATGGTGATGATGAAGATGATGAAGATGATGATGATGATGATGATGATGATGAAAATGTTGGGGCGGTGGTGGTGGTGATGGTAAAGGTTCTGGGAGAGCATGAGGTATGCAGGAGAGTAAAGCGATAGCTTTACACACATACACACACAAGTTGATAGTCAAAGACAAATACAAACCAGATGCAAAAAATCACACACTCACATACACACACACATAGTTCAGCACGCATTCATTCATGCAAGCTCACACGCACAAAC
>NC_043005.1:103545064-103552890 GCF_006345805.1 Octopus sinensis | reverse complement strand
CAAGCCATGATGCATAAAAAAGACACTCCCCACCACACACATAAGAGGGGTTTCATACAGTTTACGCCTTCTAAATCTACTTACAAGGCTTTGGTCGGCCCGAGGCTATAGTAGAAGACACTTGCCCAAGATGCCACGCAGTGGGACTGAACCCGGAACCATGTGGTTGGTAAGCAAGCTACTTACCCACAGCCACTCCTGCGCCTATATATATATAATATAATATATAAATACACACACACACACAACACACACACACACACAATATATATATATATATATAATATATATATATATATATAATATATATATATATATATATTATATATTATATATATATATACATATACATATGTATATGGCGCAGGAGTGGCTGTGTGGTAAGTAGCTTGTTTACAGACCACATGGTTCCGGGTTCAGTCCCACTGTGTGGCACCTTGGGCGAGTGTCTTCTGCTATAGCCTCGGGCCGACCAAAGCCTTGTGAGTGGATTTGGTAGACGGAAACTGAAAGAAGCCTGTCGTATATGTATATATGTATGTGTGTGTGTGTGTGTTTGTGTATCTGTGTTTGTCCCCCTAGCATTGCTTGACAACCGATGGTGGTGTGTTTATGTCCCCGTTACTTAGCGGTTAGACAAAAGAGACCGATAGAATAAGTACTGGCCTTACAAAAGAATAAGTCCCTGGGTCGAGTTGCTCGATTAAAGGCGGTGCTCCAGCATGGCCGCAGTCAAATGACTGAAACAAGTAGAAGAGAAAGAGATATACATATATTCACTGTTGTAAGTATAAATGGTTATATGGTAATTTGGTTTGTGCCTGAGAGCGCATGCTCAGGTGCGTACGTATGCATATATGAGTGTGCACGCGCGCGTGTGAGTGTGTATGTGTGAGCCGGCAAAATCAGCAACGTTTATATATATTGAAAAAATATGGCTTAGGTTTTGTTACTAAATGTGGAGCTTATAAACGGACACGCTCAATCTTCCCTTCACGCACTCCGTCAAATCTTCTCTCCCCCTCTCTGTGTTTCTATGTGTGTGTGTGTGTGTGTGTGTGTGTCTCTCTCTCTCCCTCTTTTACTTCTTTCCTTCACGTTCTCTGTCTATCTATCCCTTACACTTCAACACGCATTGTAAATACAGGCATCTAGCTACACACACACATGATAAATATGTACATGAGTGCGTGTATATGAATGTATGCATGTGTGTGTGTCTGTTTATACACACACATACATTTGAATATATATATATATATATGTGTGTGTATATATATATGTGTGTGTATATATATATACGTATATATATGTATATATATATGTATATGTATATGTATGTTGTATATATATATATTTATATGTATATAATATGTATATATAATATGTGTATATATATATGTATATTATATATATGTATATATATATATATATCTGTATATATATATAGGTATATATATGTATATATATATGTAATATATATGATATATATATGTATATATATAGCATATGTATATACATGTATAATATATATATATATGTATATGATATGTATATGTATATGTATATGTATATGTATATATATATATATATATATGTATATATGTATATATATATATAATATATATATTATATATATATATATAAATTCAACATGTACATGTTTGTGTGAGTATATATAATGTATATGAATGCATTTATGTACACGCATATATACACACTCAAACACACACATATATATGCGGCTATGCCAAGTACAAGCATATATGCATGGATATGTGGAAGCGAGAGCGTATGTATGCAAGAATGAAATAACGGGTGTGATTTATTGAAAGGCAGGAATTATCTTGAAGAAATACTTGTCGCAAAGAACTCTGGAAGCAATCTGATAGCAGAACCAACTGTAGATGACATATTGTCAATCATTCGATAAAGACACACCTTAAGAATTGCTGGGTTCACAGCTTATTTCTGTTTACCATGACAACAAAATACAGTTTGCTGTGATTAAGAATACTCCGATATATATATATATATATATATATATATATTATATATATATATATATATATATATATATATATATATGTAAAATATATGTATATATATAGGTATATATATGTATATATATGTATATGTGTGTGTGGGTGTGTGGTGTGTATGTATGCTTGTATATGAAAGATATATTAAAACACGCGCACACACACATATACACACATACAAATATGTTCATGTATTCATACGTAGACATCTCTCACACTCTCTCTATATATATGTACATATAAATACATATATATATATATATATATTATATATATATATATATATATATATATATTACACTACATACCCTATTGCTATACAGATGCAGGCATGGTTAAGTATGGAAAATTTCCTTCAACGAGTGCTTGATAGCTTCGTGTTGAGTCACTCGGCACATGTTCCTGGGCAACGGTTGTTGTCTTCCCAAGAAAATTTCGAGATGAGTACGTGCGGCTGCCACTTGTACACACACGCATGAGCGCACGCACAGACACACTCACACACGCACACACACACTCACACAACACACTCACACACACTCAAACTACACACTTGCGTCTGTATATATTATATATATATATATATATATATATGTATATATGTATATATATATAATATATAATGTATATATGTATATACATATATATATGTATGTATATATGGATATATATATATATATGTATATAGGTATATATATATATATATATATATAGATATAGATATAGTATATATGTATATAGTATATATATAGATATAGTATATTTTCCCTCTTCTCTGTCACGTGACTGTTGGCCGAAATCTGCCTTTCAGCTCCTGACCCTCGTCGTGTTAACATCGTTGTTTTCGCCGCCGCTATAAAGGCTTATTCCAATGCGCCAGAGAAAAAATTTGTTGCTTGTTATCAGTCGTAGACACTTGTTGTTTTTCACCGTTAATGCTTCTGTATTCATGTTTCTGTATTCCATTATTGTTTTTTTTTTTTTTTTTTTATATCTGTCCCTTTTGCTGTCCTGGTGTTCGTATGCATTGATCCTTCTTCCAGGAAATCTACGCTTCCAGCTTAGTTTTCTAATGCTCGTTGCTTATTTTTCTTGGAGGGCTGGCCGTGATCTAGTAATCTCAAGATTAATCAGCCGAATTACTACGATGATCGGTTCTTGACTGAAGACTGAGGGTTTCGAATGTCCTGTCCATGTTTATTGTATCGTCTTCTAAGAGTTATACGTTTTGTCCATGTTGGATTTTTCTACATACCTTAATATATATATATATGTATATATATATGTATCTATGTATATATATATATGCATATATGTGTATATATTTATGTGTATATATATATGTAGATATATATATGTATATATATATATGTATATATATATTATATATTATATATATATATATATATATCATATATATATATATATATATATTATATAATATATATATATACACACAAGAGGTGCGATGGCCGCAAGAAAAGAAAAGCACCCTAAAATTGATGGGAAACAGGAGGTAAAAGGCGACAAAATCAAAATCAAAGCTAAAAGAAACCCTGTCCAGAGAAAAACAAAAGGACCCCAGCAAAACTATAAGGCAGAAAGAAACATCTGCAATTCTACCTGAGGGGGGACTGCTGGTACGGCGTCGAAGGTGCAAACTGTCGTTTTGCACATCGGAGGCCCTACCAAAAACCGCACGGACGCGAGACAGGGGTCCCTCCTCGGGGAGAACAAAAGAAAAGTTAAAAGAAGGAAAAAAGCGCACTGACCACTACTGAAGACGGTATGCAGATGTGGTGGCGCGGAAACCAACAGGTGGCCAGCTTCACCCAGATGTGAGAAGGGCAGCAGCTGAACAGCAATTTTTGTTGCATGCACAAAAAATTGTTCAGCAGCTGATGGCTACAAGCACAAAGCTGGAACTACCACACATAAGGCCACCTCCAACGATGCAGGATGGCCACCACAGACACCAACACCAACAACACACCACAAAAATATTTCTACTGAATGTAGGAGGGCTGCTGCACGGAAACTGTAAAAAGAAAGTTTCATTCCTGAGAGACCTTGCGACATGCAATCAAGCTATATGCACGGCACTCACAGAAACGCATCTTGAACCCGATATAGGTGATGCAGAAATACACATGCCGCAATATGCAGTCGTACGCACAGATAGAAAAGGGAGGAGCCATGGTGGAGTTGCAATGTACATCCGAGATGACCTCACGCCCCAGGTCCTGCTGTCATATTCAAATTCAGTATGTGAAACTCAAATTGTACACATAAGACAACTGAATATCGTCATATGCACTACATATCGCCCACCAGATGCCCCAAAACACTCAGGCATGTTTGAAGACTGCCTAACAAAATTGAAGACTGCCTAACAAAAATAGGAGAAGTCCTCACCAACCTTGAACAGCACAACAGTGTATTCTTCATGGGTGACTTTAACCTCCCCAATGTGGATGACCTGGGGGCAGATGCTCCCAGGATGACACACCATCAGCAGGCAATGTGGAGTCCCTGCTCCATCTCACAAATGCCTCTTTCATGGAGCAAATAGTTCTGCAACCAACAAGGGCAGAATATACTGGATCTCTGCTTCACAAACAATATGATATTACCATAATGTAATGTGATGCCGACAATGATCTCGGTCACAATATAATAGAGCTGTCTATGTATGGAACAAAAGCCCCCGTAGACACACAGCCTATACGAAGCACCCACCATCTCTCAACTTAAACTTTCATAAAGCCAACTGGAAGTTGATTGAGAAAGAGATCCTTAACAGGATTGGCCTGAATGTCTCTCACACACCGGACATAACATGAAACACAAACACTCCATGTCCATAATACAAGCCATATGTGACAAATATGTCCCGTGTGCAGGGCCAGCACACACAAGAACAAAAACAGGATCCCTAGAGAAAGGGGATTCTTATGAGACGACGGACAAGGATTGCAACCGCCTGAGCAAGCACACCAAAAGTGGTGAGAAGTCTTGGCTCGAATGAATGCTAATGGAAACTGAGAAAAGTCTACATCAGTCCCATGAAAAGGAGAGAGCACATAAAGGAGGCTTGGGTAATAGAAAATATAAAATCAAACCCTAAAGCTTTCTTTAAGTTTGCCAAAGAGACAGCCACAGTGCACCCATAGAGAAGGACCTCTCTTCAAAAAAGATGGCTCTCTCACAGGAAATCCCACGAGGATAAGTGAAATACTGAACGAACAGTTCCAAAGTGTGTTCACTACACCTCTAGGACACAGGCAAGTAAACAACCCAGAAGAATTCTTTGCCACTTTACCTGCGGCCAAAGAGACAAAAATTGAGTACATCAACATCGAAATGATGATATCACACTAGCCATTGATGAGATTGACACAAACTCAGCTGCTGGACCTGATGGATTCCCAGCGATCCTTCTCAAATCGTGCAAACGAGCCCTTGCAAAACCGCCACAGCTTCTTTTTCAGAGCTTTTTCTGCAAGTGGTAAGCTCCCAGTCAAATTGAAAGAGGAGGTAATATGCCCTATCCATAAGGTAGGTAGCAGAGCAGATGCTAAAAATTATAGGCCTATCTCTCTGACCTCACACATCAGCAAAGTCATGGAACGAATAGTCCGTAAGAAACTAATCATGTTCCTTGAAGAAAATGACTTGCTGTCTGACACCCAGCATGGATTTCGACCAGAGGCTGCCTAACACAGCTCCTGCAACACTATGACTGGGTACTGAAACAGCTACTAAATGGCTCAAATGTGGATGTAATATATCTCGACTTTGCAAAAGCCTTTGATAAAGTCGATCATGGTATGATCTGTCACAAACTGCGTGGTCTCGGCATAGGCGGGAAACTTGGAGAGTGGCTGCACAACTTCCTAAAAGACAGAAAACAGGCAGTTGTGAGCAATGGAGCCACCTCCAAGGAAACGCAAATAACAAGTGGTGTCCCACAGGGCACTGTCTTGGGGCCTCTGATGTTCATAGTGGCCCTTTCAGACATGCCTTCAGTTGCTACGATGACCACGCTTGCTAGCTATGCAGATGACACAAAAGTCTCCCACGCAATACAAAACCCTGAAAATATTGCGTATCTGCAACATGAGCTGGACACAATATACAGGTGGGCTGAGGACAACAACATGCAGTTTAATGCAGGTAAGTTCCAGGCCCTGCGTTACTGGCACACAAAGGTAAATGACGTGAAGACTGGATACACTGGCCCAGGAAGAATTGCAATCCCTGAGTCAAAATCAGTGCGTGACCTGGGCATTGACATGAGCAATGATGCATCTTTCCAAATGCATATTGCTAATCTGGTGATAAAATGCAGACGGCTAGCTGGATGGATTCTCCGAACTTCAGAACAAGAGAGAAGGAGACACTGATGGTCCTATGGAAAACATTCGTCCTCAGCCGCTTGGACTACTGCTCCCAACTTTGGTCACCACACAATATAAAACTAACAGCAGAACTCGAAGCAATTCAGAGAAGCTACACAAAGAAAATCGTCTCAATGCAAAATATCAGCTACTGGGAAATACTGAAGGTATTAAACCTCTTCTCCCTAGAGCGGAGGCGGGAGAGATATGCGGTGATATACATCTGGAAAATCCTGGAGGGTCTTGTCCCAAACTTTGGCATTAAAAGTTACTCCAACCGCAGAACGGGGCGCCACTGCATGGTGCCAAGGATTCCAACATCACCATCAAAATACAGGTCCAGATACTGCAACAGCTTGGGTTTCAGAAGACCACAGCTCTTTAACATCCTCCCAAATGCCTGAGAGACTTACATGGTATGGATGGGGTTTCTTTAAAACTAAACTGGATCTCTTCTTGTTGGGAGTCCCAGATGAGCCTACCTCACGACAGGAGACGCGGATGCGGGCAGCAGCATCGAACTCCCTTGTTGATCAAGTGCCAATATCAGAGGTGGATTCACAAATTAGTAGTGTAGTCATTCAGCGGTGGTGCCCCAGCATGGCCGCGGCCTTCAGGCTAAAACATTTTTAATGATTTAATGATTTAATGATTGCCATATAATTATATATAATACATATACACATATATAAATATATATATACATACATATGTATATATATATATGTTATACATATGTATATATATATATATATATACATATATATATATATATACATATAATAATATATATATATAGGTATATATATATATATATATATATATATATATATATATATATATATATACACACCACTCACAAACGCATACGCGCGTGCGTGGACGTGTACACTGGCGCACGCATACATGCATAAGTATTTATGAGCATGTGCGTATATTAAAGAAGGTATGAGAGAGAGCGTCTGCGTGCGGCGTTTTTTGCTTGACGCCGGTTTGAAAGCCATGCATTGTGTTTAAATCCCTTCATATATCGGTTCGTCATAAACCTATGAAACACGTGCTGGACTTGAAAATGATATCTGGGATCTATTTCGTGTTGATTTCATATTATGGTTGTAACGCAATACGTCTGTATTTATGTATGTGTGTGTTTGTGTGTGTGTGTGCGAGTGTGTGTGTATGTGCGTGCGTGTATATTTGCGCGTGTATGTGTGGTTAACGTAAGTAAAATTGCTTCATGGAGCAGCCTTTCTCATAGGGTAACGGGGATGTGAGGATCGAAAACCGTGTAGACCAGTTGCCATGTTTAAAATCGATATAGGGTTAAAGCAGGTGGACTAAGCGTCATGCTTAAATATTTAAAATGGTTTTCAGCTTTTCTAAA
>NC_043005.1:103527564-103540064 GCF_006345805.1 Octopus sinensis | reverse complement strand
TCAGGAAATTCGCGATTTATGCATCAAGACAGTATTTAAGAGTAGGCCTGTCCTTCGGGGATCTCTCTCACGAATAAAGCCTCCACAGAGAGATTATGTACGAGAACTGTGGTCTCCTAATATTGTGACAAGCAGGAAATATGAATGTTTAGACTATTCGCTCCTAAAATAAGGCTAGAAGAGCACTATAAAATTCCTTTCTCTCAAGAGATTAGAGAGTCAGACATGATCAATAATTTGTAGAGGAAAAGGAGAACTAATTCAAGCTATTGGCATTAAAAGGTAACATGACTGACAGAAACTTGGCCTTGATAGCCTCAACAATAGCCCAAACACAGCGATGAACTCCATATAAGGTCTTTTAAGAAGTCAAGAACATAAAATCTATGACCCCGAAAAAAAAGGAAAAGAAAAAAGAAATTGTTTAAAGCTTCTAATTTCCAATACCTATTTCTTTACTACCCACAAGGGGCTAAACACAGAGGGAACAAACAAGGACAGACAAACGGATTAAGTCGATAACATCGACCCAACTGCGTAATTGGTACTTAATTTATCGACCCCGAAAGGATGAAAGGCAAAGTCAACCTCGGCGAAATTTGAACTCAGAACGTAACGGCAGACGAAATACCTATTTCTTTACTACCCGCAAGGGGCTAAACATAGAGGGGACAAATAAGGACAGACAAACGGATTAAGTCGATTATATCGACCCCAGTGCGTAACTTGTACTTAATTTACCGACCCCGAAAGGATAAAATGCAAAGTCGACCTCGGCGGAATTTGAATTCAGAACGTAGCGGCAGACGAAATACGGCTACGCATTTTGCCCGGGTGTAACGATTCTGCCAGCTCGCCGCCTTTAATTCCCAATACCTACGATCAGAATAAATGGGCATTGGATACAAACATTGATTTAAGTACTAACCAGTGAGTGTGAGTTCAATCCGTCAGTCAGTCATGCAAAATATACTCATTGAAGGGTAACAGACTTGCAATATCAGATGAAGTACAATAACTAGCAAGGAGAATATATCTGGTATAAGCAGTTAAATGACATAAAACTGTCACTGTAGTGTTATAGAGTGTGGTTGGAAATTCCGAGAATATCATCAAGCACGATTGGTACATAAAGTAGGACGAGTGCATGATGATCGAACCATTGTGACTATAACAACCAAGAGGAAGATACTGCTCCGAATAAATCAGTCCATTGCACCCGCTCACTCATACACGCGCGCACAACCATAAAACCATTCGTAGTTCTATGTATTCATGCATCGTGCGTGATATAACAAACTTCTACTATCATTTTCCTAGTTGTCTGTCTTTCGAGATTTTATCTGTTTATTTCTATCAATTTATCCATATATGACACCAGATGATTATTGTTAGTTACGTTTCTTATTTCTTTACTACCCACAAGGGGCTAAACATAGATGGGACAAACAAGGACAGACAAAGGGATTAAGTCGATTACGTCGACCCCAGTGCGTAACTGGTACTTAATTTATCGACCACGAAAGGATGAAAGGCAAAGTCGACCTTGGCCGAATTTGAACTCAGAACGTAACGGCAGCCGAAATATCTATTTCTTTACTACCCACAAGGGGCTAAACATAGAGAGGATAAACAAGGACAGACAAACGGATTAACTCGATTATATCGACCTCAGTGCGTAACTGGTACTTATTTAATCGACCCCGAAAGGATGAAAGGCAAAGTCGACCTCGGCGGAATTTGAACTCAGAAGTAAAGACAGACGAAATACCTATTTCTTTATTACCCTCAAGGGGCTAAACACAGAGGAGACAAACAAGGACAGACAGACGGATTAAGTTGATTATATCGACCCGCAGTGCGTGACTGGTACTTAATTTATCGACCCAGAAAGGATGAAAGGCAAAATCGATATCGGCGGAATTTGAACTCAGAACGTAGCGGCAGACGAAATACTGCTAAGCATTTTGCCCGGTGTGCTAACGTTTCTGCCAGCTCACCGTTTCTGTCACTCGATCTTTTTTTCAATTTTTATTCAGTCAGTTTTTTAGTATCCTCCCACTAAGCATTATTCTTGTAAATTATCATTCTTCTCAATGTTTCACCACCGAATCCTGTTTCTCAAGTCACCTAAACCCTTCTAAGATATGATATTAATTGTTAGTCTGTTTGATTGATGAGTTGCAACCAGACCGGAATATATTCAGAATTATCAATCCATACCCGATGATTAGAATTACTCCTTTATAGATTCGGAGGCTGTAGTTGATTCTTTTGCTTTCTTCACCAGAATTCGTCATTCAGTTAATTAAATTTTTCACCTCGCTTCGAGGGTTATTCTAAATTATCTATAATTTCTTATCACACAACATTAATCTGTTAAGACCAAAAATATTGCTTGCAACGTAATCAGGTTTCTTCAGACGTGGAGCCATTTTCTGATCAGAAGGTCCAAAACAGAAAATGACATTCAGTTGACATTGAAAGAAATAATGACAGCTGCTGCGGTAGCGTAGATCAGTGTTTAGGATATCGATACGTCAGAGCAACTGTCACATGGAAGAATCAGAAGGAAACGTTGAATTAATATACATACGCAGGAGTGGCTGTGTGGTAAGTAGCTTGCTAACCAACCACATGGTTCCGGGTTCAGTCTCACTGCGTGGCATCTTGGGCAAGTGTCTTCTGCTATAGCCCCGGGCCGACCAATGCCTTGTGAGTGGATTTGGTAGACGGAAACTGAAAGAAGCCTGTCGTATATATGTATATATATGTATATATGTATGTGTGTGTGTCTGTGTTTGTGTGTCTGTGTTTGTCCCCCTAGCATTGCTTGACAACCGATGCTGGTGTGTTTACGTCCCCGTCACCTAGCAGTTCGGCAAAAGAGACCGATAGAATAAGTACTGGGCTTACAAAGAATAAGTCCCGGGGTCGATTTGCTCGACTAAAGGCGGTGCTCCAGCATGGCCGCAGTCAAATGACTGAAACAAGTAAAAGAGTAAAAGAGTATACATACGTGTGCAGCGTGTTTGTGTGTATGTATTTGTGTGTGTGTGAGTGTGAGTGTATGTGTGAGTGTGTGTGTTTGCAACTGAGAATACTTCTAAAGAGCTTGCTGAATGCAAAAGTTTAGAAGATAAGATGGTAATTCCTCTACTAAGTTATTTCTGCGAAATACAAAGGACGGTAAATCTGAAATCTGAAAATGAAACTTAAAAGGAGAGAAAACATTAATAATGTTCAGATGTTGCATTAGCCCAAAGCTCAGACACGTACAAACACACACATGCACACCAACCAGTGTCAAATTAATCTCAGAACTTGAGGCAATCCAACGAAGCTACACGAAGAAGATAGCCTCTATGCAGCATATAAGCTATTGGGAAATACTCAAGAGATTAAGACTCTATTCCTTAGAGCGTAGGCGAGAAAGATATGCCATAATATACATCTGGAAGATCCTGGAAGGACTTGTCCCAAACTTTGGCATCGAGAGTTACACAAATACTAGAACTGGGCGCCACTGCATAGTGCCAAGGACTCCAAATTTGACATCAAGGTGTAGGACAAGATACTGCGATAGCCTGGGTTTCAGAGGCCCACAGCTCTTCAATATCCTCCCGAAGGACCTAAGAGACCTGCATGGGATGGGTGCAGATGTCTTTAAAATAAAGCTGGATCTCTTCCTGTCAGGTGTCCCAGATGAACCAACTTCACGGCAGGAGGTGCAGATGAGGGCAGCTGCATCAAATTCTCTCATGCACCAAATGTCAATTGCTAAAAAGCATTCGTGAGGTAAAATCATGTAGCAACACCGAATGGCAGTGCCCCAGCATGGCCGCAGCGCGTGAGCTGAAACTAGATGAAATGAAAACGAATGCACACTCTACACATGCACACACATCTATATTAAAAAAAATATTAGAGATATTTGTTAGTTGAAGTTTGCTATTAACTTGTTTGCTTGCTTCATGCTCTTACTTGATGGGGCTAGGATCATTTCAAGTTAGAGGTCCCAGAAGTGACATCATGCGTAAAGCCGATCAGGTACATCAGTGCTCTAGATCACTGGCGGTCCAGTGCCAGCCCCTCTGCGTCCTCCAAGGTGAGTCGATCATCTGGAGATCTTCCCCAATCACGTCCAATCATCTGATGCGGGGCCTGCCTCGCGACCTCTTCCGGTCGGCAGCTGCTGCGTTGAATGACAGAAAAGCTCTGATAGGATGATGTAGCGGGAGCCGAAAGATATTAAATCTTATAAAATTGACTTCTAAGCTAGAAGTTTAAAATTGATTAATATTTTTCTAAATCTTTCAATAATGCATTCTTATGAAGCCAACGACAGCTTTTAAACGTGTAGAAATAACAGCTACAATTCTTTCAAATCGCACGCTGTCCGTCCTATTAAAATGTGAACTTGTTGGTCAATTCAGTACTAGTAAAGAACTCAATGAATAGCTCCGTGCACCCAGGACTGCCGAAGAGCTAAACAACAACTTATAGTCTCAACAACTTACAGTAATTTTCTTGATGGATTGTAACATATAAATGATACAAATGTTTTACGAAAGACGAAAGTTAGGCAAAATATATAAGGAGATGTCAAGAGCTTGCCCATCATAACAGCAAAGAGCAGTGAGTTTGCAGAATCGTTGGAGAGTGGGACAGACTAGCCTGTCGATCATAACATTTCCCCCCAGAACTCTTGGATATTTTCTTTCTTGTATTTAATAGGAAGAATCTTTCCTAAAATATAATAGAAGCACTAAACGACCCATGAGATGTCGTGATATATCTTGTCTTTGTATGTATAGACATCAGCTTACATATTTTGCCTGATTTATCATTTACATTGTTTTAAAGTTCTTTAAAATATGCATGTCAGCATCAATAGTGATAAGGTACGGTAGGGAACTGGTAGAATTATTAGAGGGTAGAACAGAAAGCCTTGAGGTATGTGTTACGGTTTTCCAGTTCAAACCACTTCGAACTTATTTTTGCCTTATATTCTTTCAAAGTCAATAAAATAAATTATCATTGCAAGGTGTTGGCTTCGCGGAATTTTGTGTCAGATGAGATCCTAAGCAGGATTTCTCGCCGGTTGCTTGTATGTTAGACTTGATCAGTAATCCGGTTTAATACCACCTCAGTGATATTCTGTGCCTTTAGTGGAGTTCCCTGTATTGCAGATATTTGGTTAGGTTTCTGGTTAAATGATAATTTCCTTTTCGCCTAAGAATTTTGGAATGATTACCGTGATAAAGGAATCATGAACTTCTCGAGTGATCAGCGGAAAAAAAAAAACAAAAACACATTCTCCACTAAATTCACAAACGAAGACAAACATATTACTGAGAATGGAGCAACGACTCATCAAGGTGTATTACCGCTAGTAATAATAAAACTTGAGAAATAGTAGATAATTACCCTCTCATTAAAAAAGGGGGTACAATAGGAAATATAGCTAAAGAAATATTTGAACGAAAAAAAGACAGGATGGTCACGATTAGATCGCCTTCGATTACAGCTATCCAGAACCAGGATCATTAAGGGATGACAGAGCCATCAAGAATGTCATCAAGAATGCCATCAAGAATGTCTAAGACACCATTCTATTTCCAGTAACGAACTGTGCAAAGACAATTATTAGTTCCATTCCATTCCACTTCTGTTTCACTGAAGAAAATACTAAAACTCACAAAACTTTCCAAGTTGTTCGTTAACAAACCCATCCACACACACACACACACACACACACACACACACACACACATTTATATATACATCTTCCAACACACATTTATACACACACACGTCCTGTACTACATCCAACACATCTACACAAATACGATTTTTTTCTTGAAACTCTCTTTTCGCTTTGTTTTTTTTCTTTTCTTTCTTCTTGTTTAATATTCCTCCTCCTCTTCGTCACTTCACAGCCTGCTCTTCCGTTTTGCGACGAAGTTCACACCACCACCCAAAAGCAACCACCACCACCACTACCACCACCAGCACCACTACCATCATCATCACCATCATCATCATCACCACCATCATCATAATCATCATCATCACCACCGCCACTACCACCCCCACACCCATCATCATCCTCATCATCATCATCATCACCATCACTCTTTTCCACCTCTTCATCATCTTCATCATCAACAGCAACAGCAGCATGCTGTCATCATCATTACCGTTACCATTACCGATAGTTTCTTTCCCGCCAATTTACCCATCATTTGTTTTCATTTATTTTTCCATTTCTCCATGCCTTCTTCCCTTTTTCTTCTTCTTCTTCTTCTTCTTCTTCTTCTTCTTCTTCTTATTATTACTATCTGCTTCTCACACCTAATTTTTTCCCTCTACATTTAGCATTTCGATACGAAACCATTTCATCCAATCAGAGTCACATCACCAGTGGAAGAAAAAAAAATCAATCCATAAAAACACAAAAAAAGCAACACCACACACACACAAGAGCAAAGCAGAATAAAGAAAAAAAAAAGACACCGTTGCTTCATTTCATCAGTGTTAACTCTCGCTGATCGCTGTCAAGTTTGGCTACAAAAATTCCTGATGATTACCTCGACCGATTGAAACACATAAATCAATAACCTTATCTACGTCCCTACATTTCACCTACTTCGGCACTATGTGTCTGCTCGTTAAATACCGAATCTAAAATATACAAACAACAACAACAAAATCAACAACAACAACAAACACAACGAAGACCACAACAATAATAATAAGGGAGAAAGTGAACATAAACAAAATCCCGAAAAAGTTTTGAAAAAAAAAATGATTCCTTTTACTGTTATGAGAAGTCTTAACGAACTTATCTCAGAAAAAATGTTATTCATAAATACATACATATAATTGTGCGTGTGTGTGTTCGTGGGTGAATGTACATACCTACATACCTTCTTACCTATCTACCTATCTACCTACCTACCTAAATACCTACCTACTTACCTACCTACCTACCTACCTACCTACCTACATACATACATGCATACACACACACACACACACACACACCTATATATGAAACGGCTTGCGCTGAAACATATCTTTGTTTCGGGGAAAAAAAATTGACTGCAGTCGGATTTTGAACGAGATGAATTCTACAAGCTGACGTACCAATGTAAAGCAAGACAGGATATTGCAAAAAGAAGAAATACATACATGCAGACAAACAGACATGCAGACAGACAGAGTGTCCGATAGACAGAGCCAAAATCTGTGCAACTACGCTCTAACCAACTCGCCTTTTCCACAGGATGCTACAAATACTTACGCATTGATGAAAACACACGGAACCGAGAGTATCATATCAAAGTTAGAAAGATACGGCAGTCGGAACCCTTACTATAAGACAATGCCCTACAATGAATTTGCAGCAAGAGTAATTACTGCCAAAGGCGGACCTACTCCATATTAAAATAAATTTGATTGAAATTTTAAGGTGTTTCCATTATTTTGTCCAAACCTACACACACACACACACACACACACACACACATACACACACACACAAACTAACTGGGTGGGATGAACGGGTGCTATGCCATGCCAAAGAGCATCCCGCAACTATGCAGATCCCGGTCGTCATACCGTGAGGTATTTTCAAAGTAGCCGCATACCCTGAGTTATTGATATAGTAGAAATGATAGGTGTTTGGGATTGTTGTTGAGTGTATGTATGAATTCTGAGTTTTGTAGTGAGTGTAGGTTGCAACGGGGTTCGCATCTGGAGGTTTTCCATAGTGTAAGCAAACAATAGATTGAGGCGAAAGAAAGAGATTAAATGGCAAGGAATTGCGAAAGATGGGTGTTGCACGATGGTAGCGGGAAATACTAAATGGTTAACGCTAATTTATTTAACAAATGGGTTGATCCGTTTCATAGCCACAAAGGTTAAAATAAACATCGCTAAATGTACATACTAAAAATTTATTCCTAATAACAGAATGAGCATGTTTTAATGGTATTAACTATTGGCTGATTATTAAAAAACGGACAGTTGTTTGTGTCCCTATATGTAGATCAGGTAGGGTGTGTGAGTGCGTGGATGGCTGAGTGATGAGTGACTGTTCGTGAGGGTGATGGAATATAAGTCATTCTTTAGATGGTCTAAGCAGGTCTGTGCATACAAAGCACACAATGACACATTTATCCCAGTATTCACGAAGATATGCAAATATAGAAAATATATATCACATACATACATATACATACATAAACACATACATATATATATATATATATATATCCCAATTCGTTTACCTTCTCACGATGCAAAGTTATTTGCAATGAATCAGATATTCATCTTGTACGGTATTTGATAGAACTTTCTTCGCCTTTGTAGTTCACTATCATGCCACTGGCAACTCTGAATAATTTCCTAATATTTCTAAAACACAAATTTTTAAAATTTAATAAAAAAAAACTATTCAATTACTTTACACCATAAATGTTCTTACCTTCTTTTCTGTGTGTGCGCGTGACGCATATATTTGTGTATATATATATATATATATATATATATATGTCTGGCTCGAATCAAAGTCGGATAACGCTCAACTGATGATGCTCAGAGAACTAGAAATACGTGTGCACAACTGTCTTCTGATATCTAGATAAAAACATTTTTTTTTTACCTTGATAGCATTAATTTCAGGAAATTGATTGTTCCATAAAATTATCTCTCCATCGTTATTGGAGTCGGTAGCAATAGTCGTTAGATGATTCTTTACCTTTACACAGAATGAAGATGTGAATGAGTCAACAATTCTTTCGTTTGATATTAGTATAATTTCTTCGTTTTTGTTGTTCAATATCACGCCACTTACCACTCTTTTTATTTGTCTCTCTCTTCTCTCTTTTATATGTAAGTATAATCACGTACGTATGTATATTATGTATGTATGAATATAAGTAAAATGGCAAACAAACGATTACAGGGGTAAGGTATGTATTTCTATGAAAAATTGCATATAGAGTTCACATCGTGTAAATTATGTAAACAACTTTTCCTACAACTGCATTCCTTGCGCCTGGTAGAGTTTGTTCGTTTTCGTACTTCCATATCTGTTCAGTTTCGATCGTTCTTCAACCCGATATTTTTTTACCTCTGGATTACTTCTCCCAAAGAAAAAGCTGGAGTTAAAGATTGTGATGTCTATAAGCAGTACTTGGTTGCAGTGTACCCAAATGAAGTTCACTCTCCGTCGAATACTTCACCAGGTAGTTAGTCGAAAAATCGAACAACCCTTTATTATTTATGAATCTACACCTACGTACATCAACGGACGCAATCCCATATGAAATTAGCCAAACATATTCTTGTATGCATAGTTAGAGAAAAGGGCTGCAGTTCTGGCAAGGAAGTATTTGTAATGTCACTGCTTCGGAGTGAGGTGTAGATAGAGATGGTAAGAAGAAATGTGCAGTAAACGTTGTTTGCAGCATCAAAAATAGAAATTCGGTTGTCGTTTTTGTTACAAAACTTGGTTGTAGGATTTGAAAGGGCAAGATGTTTTTTCTTCTTGCTTGGCCTGTTTCCATACATTATAATGATGAATGAAAAAGAAATATTAAACTTAGATAAACTTAGATATGTTTTGACCAATGATTGGTCCAGGCCATGTCTAACTTAATAGCACCACCTGATAGGATTATTTGAATCCTGTTTAAGTCAAGTTTTCTTTATAGTCCATTCAAGTAGTGAGTTTTTGTTGGGTGAGTTGTATCCAATTATGGGTGGCTTATCTGGTATTCTTTGAAGGAATCTATCCAGACTCCGTTTAAAGTTGATGGGATCCTGTTCCTCTTTGATCTCTTTCGGGACAATGTTAAATAGGGCAGGGCCTGTTGAGGAAAAGAAATTATGTTGTAGTGTACATGTATGCTGTGATCTTGAATTGGGCAGGGGACGTATGACCCGTGGTCCCAGTCTTGGATGAACCTTGAAGCTAATGTTCAGGTCGTTTG
The DNA here is from genome assembly GCF_006345805.1 of Octopus sinensis. NCBI lineage: Eukaryota > Metazoa > Mollusca > Cephalopoda > Octopoda > Octopodidae > Octopus > Octopus sinensis. Next base: position 103,530,060 of record NC_043005.1, on the reverse strand, counting down.
GGCAAAGTTGGCGGTATATTCTCCACATCGTACAAATGATGTACCGCTCGCGGCGGCGCTGGAGAGAGTAAAGTTTCAAGGCTTTAAGGCGGTTTGTGTGTGTTACGTCTATCCGAGTTATGTTTGTTGATGTCATCGTGACGCAGAGGTTCTCAATATTCTTGACTCCATAAAATACTGGAGACAGACAGAGAAGAAGACAAATTCCTGGTATACTTCATATTGAAAGTTACAAAATGACTGCTTTTAAGTTAAATATTCGGTAAAACCTAGCAAATAATTGCAAACATCATCGATCTCCCGAGATTTTTGGTTTCAAATCCTTTTCAGTTTATAGATTTTTCCGAACCAGTGGTGGTGGTCACCACTAAATTAAACATCTACTGAATTTTCTTAAATAATTAAATGAAATACACGTACCTGTACATTAATGTAAATGATGCAAGCGCAGGAGTGGCTGTGTGGTAAGTAGCTTCTTACCAGACAGACGTGCTGTTTTTTGCTCCGGCAAATGTCACGTGTTAACGTGAATTATTGAACATTTTACGGCAACAGGTAGGACATTTTGGATATGTTTGAAAGCATAGTGAGGTTTATTGCTTGCCGTTAATACTTTTTTGGCATTAATGTTAATTAGTGTTAACACTTTTCTGCGCGTAATAAGCTTCACTTTACTTCGGATGTATTTGTTCTGCCTGTTGGCGTATTTATTGTCTCACCTTTTAGTGAGAATTGTGTATTTTGAAGAGGCATAGCCCCTCCTCAAAAATTAATTTGTTCGATTGGATTTACCACGGAGAACCAATTGTGCTTGGATTTACCACGGAGAACCAAGTGTGCTGCAACTAGGAGTACCCTGTTAGTGAGGATTACCAGTTCCAGAACTGTGTTGTCATTATTTGAACTGTCTTCCTTCGTCCTTTTCTCTGTTCTGTCTTTCTGTTCTGTCATTGTGTTTTTTTCTTATTGGACTTTGAACTTTTAGTTGAACTTTTTTTCAAAATCATGGCAACAAAAGAAACCACTGCTTTGGAATGGGAGGTTGTCCCACCCAAGCAGTGGATTGAAAGTCTTGAGAAGAGGACGGTGGTCCTACGAACCTATTCTAGGTCGCGTGGAGCTAACGCCCTCTTCGACAGGAGCACCATAGAGAAAGAGTTGGGGGACCACCTACCAACGATAAAGTTTATTTCTCGGGGGAGTAAATTTGCAACGGTGTGGTTGCTGTTTGGTACCCCCGAGGAAGCTAGCAGATTTGCTAGCGAGCCACTGGAGGGAGAGGAAATTTTGTTCCTCCCCTCGTATTGTGGCAGAAAAGTAAAAAGAGCCTGGGTTTGTGGGCTGTCCTCGGGCACGGAGGCGGAATGGATCGAGAAGACCATCCGGCGAGGCCTGGGGGATAGCGGACCCAGGCTACTGAGTGTGAAAATGGCTCCCGCGGTCGCCTGGGAGGGGTCAAAGGCAACTTTGACCCTGTGGACACCGGTAGCCGTGGGAGAAATGAAATTCCCGGACTTCCTGAGAATGGCTGGGCACAGGTACCCGGTGATACTCGAGGCACGCCCCCCCCAAGTGTCACCTGTGCCTGAAGCCCGGACATATCAAGAGGAATTGTCCCGGGGGCCGTGGTGGTGCCCCGGAGCGTGAAGGGGAAAAGGCGCCCGCCGCCCCCTCATTGGAGGGGGAGACGGTGGAAGTCGTGGAGGAGGTTGCCTCCACGAAAAGAAAGAGACAGGCAAGCAACAATGGCTGCTCGCCAAAGAACGCTCAGGTGGCGGAGGGGGATAGCGATCCCCCGTGTCTGGTGACGGAGTCCCCTGGGTCAGTAGTCTCCCCCAAAAGAAGGAGGAGAAAAAGAAAGAAAGGTCGGGCGGCGGATATCCATGAGTCGCAGACGTTGGCGGGAACTGTGCCGCCAACGAAAGAACTGAACGTATTGGTCCTCTTCTACAGAGGAGGAGAAATTGAAAAGAAAATGATGGAAGAGTACCACAAGGGAGCTCCTTTAGCCTTCACACAGGACCCCGAATGGCCTCCGCAGATAGCTGTGGAGGCCGTGGCGTTCGACGTGACGCTTGGGCTAAAGGAGCTCGATGAAGATTATAGCTTGGTCCCGGGCGACGCGAACTCGGAACTTGATTACGTTCTGAGGGAGGCGTGGTTGATGGTGGAGGGCGCGGGCACAAGCTATTTCGAGGACGATATGTATTATTAGTAATGGACTTAAGTCCAAAAATTGGAAAATTGTAAGAGGTTTAATACCTCGTTTTGTATTTTTATTAATAATGGACTGCTAAGTCTAAAAATTGGAAAATTGAAAGAGGTTTAATACCTCGTTTTGCATTTTTATTAATAATGGACTGCTAAGTCCAAAAATTGGAAAAATTGTAAGAGGTTTAATACCTCGTTTTGTGTTTATCTTTAAAAAGAACAATGTTTTAGAGAAGCGAAAGTCGGCGGGCGCTTTTTGTCTTCTTCCATCCTTATCATCTTTCT
>NC_043005.1:103520064-103522564 GCF_006345805.1 Octopus sinensis | reverse complement strand
CGGTCAACAAACATTCTCATTCCACATATTGCCGACGCAAAATCGGCAGCCGCATTGATTGTGGCACGTCGAGCAGGACGCCAAAAACACAGCTACAATATAATATCGGTTTCTGGACATATGTAAAAGAACACCAATTTGGAGAGAGGGTACATTCGATAATATTGAGCAAGTACTTATTGGGTTTTGATTTTTATCCACTGCGGAAGGATGAAAACAAAATTGCTCTCGGTGATGTTTGAATTCAAAATGGAATGAGCTGTCATAGATCCTTCTCTGGATTTCTTGGATTGCTTGGCTGGACAGGAAGCAGGTGGCGCTTAGCTGTCAGGACGGTATGCAAAGGAGCTTGAGCGACGTCGAATCGATGGTCTGTGTGTGTGTGTGTGCGTGCGTGCGTGCACCCGCGCGTTTATGCTCGTGTCTGTGTATACCAGCTGTATGAATGTGTGGATGCGCGTGTCTGATGCGTGTATCAGACATGCGCATTCACGTGTGTGTACGTATGTATTTGTGCTTGTATTCGACTCCCCACTATCGCTTGATAACCGATGTTGGTGTGTTTATGTTCCTCGTAACTTAGCGCTTCGGCAAATGAGACCGATAGAATAAGTAGTAGGCTTACAAAGAATAAAGCCTGGGATTAAGTTAAAGGCGGTGCTCCAGCATGGCCGCTGTCAAATGATTGAAACATGTAAAAGAGTAAGGTCAAACCTGAAGGTTGACCTTCGTATACCCGAAAGACAAGTATATTATCTTATTTTATTGACCGAAGGATGCGAGGCAGAGTTGACCATATCGTGATTTAAAACCGAGAATATAATGAGCCAGAGGAAATGACGCTAAGAATATTATCCGTACTAATGGTTCTGCCAGCTCACCGCTTTATATCCTTATATAAACATGAAATGTCTTCATAGGTCTTTTACAAAATTATATTTGAAGGCGGCGAGCTGGCAGAAACGTTAGCACGCCGAGCGAAATGCGTTGCCGTACTTCGTCTGCCGCCACATTCTGAGTTCAAATTCCGCCGAGGTCGCCCTTGCCTTTCATCCTTTCGGAGTCGATAAATTAAGTACCAGTTACGCACTGGGGTCGATGTAATCGACTTAATCTGCTTGTTCTTGTTTGTCCCCTCTGTGTTTAGCCCCTTGTGGGTAGTAAAGAAATAGGTATTTTGTCTGTCTTTACTTTGGGTTCAAATTCCGCCGAGGTCGACTTTGCCTTTCATCCTTTCGGGGTCGATAAATTAAGTACCAGTTACGTACTGAGGTCGATGTAATCGACTTAATCCATTTATCTGTCCTTGTTTGTCCCCTCTGTGTTTAGCCCCTTGTGGGTAGTAAAGAAATAGGTATTTTGTTTGTCTTTACTTTGAGTTAAAATTCTGCCGAGGTCGACTTTGCCTTTCGTCCTTTCAGGGTCGATAATTATGTACCAGTTGCATACTGGGGGCCATCTAATCAAAAAATTTTGGGCCTTGTGACTAGAGCAGAAAACATGCGTTGATGAGGTTAGTCGATACGATCGACCACAGAATTAGACCGGTACTCTTTCCCATTGAGCTTGAATGGAGAAAGGATAGGCTGATATGCACGGGTTTTGAATGTTGGTGGTGATGGCGCTACTGCTGTTACGGCAGTTGCTGGTGGGGATGATGATGATGATGAGGATGATAGTAAAGCACTGAACTAACAACAATAACCACAATAACAATTATAATGAAAGCTGCGAGCTGGCAGAGACGTTAGCACGCAGGGCGAAATGCTTTGCGGGATTGAGTTCAAATTCCGCCGAGGTCGACTTTGCCTTTCATTCTGTTGGGGTCGATAAATTAAGAACCAGTTCCGTATTCTGGTCGATCTAATCAACTGTCCCCCTCCCCCAAACTTTTGGGCATGTGCCTAGAATAGAAAAGAATAACAATTATAATAACCAATAAAACAACTACAAAATTGACAATAATAATACAAATTAACATCTTTAACAATAAAGCAGATCAATAGACTTGAGGGTTAATTTCTAATTTTAAATAAAACTGTAATTAAATGATTTGGAATTATTGCCTTGAGAAGGTAGATTGATCGTAATTATATGTAGTATCTAATAAGGAAAATTAAGTTATTAGAGATAGTCGATAAATTTGTGGGTCACTAAGACACGTTAAATGCACATTTAGGCATCAAATGTTCGTTAGACACATTCATATACATACGCGCACACACACACACACAAAGTTGAAAGTATCGAGCAGTGATTAGATGTGACATATTTTCTCCCGCGTTTTTCGAAGCGTTGTGATACATCCACATTATCTCATCAGAGATAATCTAGGGCTCCATTTCTCACGGCTTACACTGTCTAGCTAAATAAAGGAATAGAAATATATTTAGGAACCTCTGTTGCAATTTAGTTTTCTGTCCTTTATTTTGTACCTTTTCTTCTGATGAGGGGAGGAAGTCTAATAAAAATATCATGTCATATCTATCTATCTATCTAT
>NC_043005.1:103512564-103515064 GCF_006345805.1 Octopus sinensis | reverse complement strand
TGTGTGAGAATGTGTGTGTGTGTGTGTGAATGTGTATGTGTGTGTGTGTGTATGTGTGTGTGTGTGTGTGTGTGTGTGTGTGTGTTGTGTGTGTGTGTGTACATGAAAAATATAGTGGCATTTAGATTTCTTTCTGAATTCTGTAATTGATAAGTTTAAACTTTATTCGAATTCAGAAAACTCGTCTTGTGAACTTCGGTGGATTTCAACAGATGGAATTGTCAAAATACTTCCTCACGAATGCAATGCCTTTTGTTGTGTTGTCATCCTTCAACTATGAATATTTAGTATTGCCTACATAAACATTTCTAATTATCTTTTCAGCTTTCACGTTCGATAGATTTATGCTTCATTCGAATTGAGACAAGTTCACCTGATTGGTTGACGTATTTGTTCGACTGTTGAAAATAAATATCTACAAAAAGAATAGTATGGACCACATCATCTTGTTAGATACATATATCTATGTATATATGTGTACAGGCCTGTGCGATGCAAATATATATATATACATATATACGAAGGCGTGGCTGTGTGGTAAGAAGCTTGCTTCCCAACCATTTGGTCCCGGTTTCAGTCCCATGGCGTGGTAACCTGGACAAGTATCTTCTACTATAGCCTCAGGCCGACCAAAACCTTGTGAGTGGATTTGGTAGACGGAAACTGAAAGAACCCTGTCGTATATATATATATGTGTGTATGTATAAATTTATGTGTTTGTGTTTATTTCCCCCACCATCGTTTAAAACCGATGTAGGTGTATTCACGTCCCCGTATCTTAACGGTTCTGCAGAGACCATAAACACATGTCTTATCCCCAGTGATGATGGTCTTCATGAAGTCTGGATCGTGATATGCACAGTCCAGCATATATGAGCGATTTCCATGCGGAGTTGCTTCTGCTATTCCACCAGTACCTTGGGATCAAATTTCGGAGACATTCTTTGCATGCACAAATCCTCCGTTAAAATAGTGGTTCATCTCATTAGCGTGTTTTGTTTTCAATTGCATAAACTAAAAAGTGGTGGAGGACGAGATAAACTACCTGCACCAACTTGCTACAAAAGCAGGCAGTAATTTTACCTTGTCCTTATTCTTAGTGCAAGTTTTGTAGAGTGCAGTTCGATTTTAACAGTTATTTTTTCAAAGCTATAATGGAAGTGACAAAGGAGCATATTCGGCATATTTTGCTTTATGAGTTCAATAAAGGCAACAACGCAACGGAAAATGCGAGGAATATCAATACAATATATGGGGATCGGACAAAAGGCGTAAGCCAATGTCAACAGTGGTTCCAGAAATTCTGAGCCGGAAGCTACAGCCTAGAAGACCAGCATTGTCTTGGACGGAAAAAATACGAATTCTGTAGACGAGGTCAGAACCATACTGGAGGAGCATTTTTCGTCACGGATATGAATTTTGGAAGAGGGGCCTTGCAAGTCTAGCAGATAGATGGAAGATCATTGTAGAAAATAAAGGAGAGTATATTTTAGATAAAAAAAAGAACTTTGTTTATCATAATTTTGGAAAATAAGAGAGGTATAAAAAAAACCCGCATTATTAATGGGATGACCCAATATAATGCACTGATCTTGGGCTTCTTCCTACTTCGTGCGTAATTTCTTGGATTGTAAAACGACGTTCTCCCACGGATATTCAACGTACTTTCTCAATCGGTTTCTCGTTTTAGTTTGTAGATGGCCTGCCTGAGCATGCCTCAACTTCCTCTGAGGTGCGACCATATTTGAAGTCGGTGTACCACTCTTTGATCTGAGTTTTGTCAATGGCATAATCGCTTATGGCCTACCGAATCTTCTGGGTGGTTTGAGCTTGAGTATCAGAAAGCTTTTGTCAAAACTTGATGCAATGTCTCTACTCGACGCGTTCAGTGTAAATGAAAACCCGACGAGCGCTCGCTACACGTTTGTATTCTAGGGAACTGACGCGCAATACCGGCGCGAAAATTTCATACATGCCCAGGAAGGATGGCGTCATCTACCCACCAAATGATTTTATCTGCGTGGCATTAGTTTTGGTGGGAAAAAAATAAAGTCGAATACTTTTTGAATATATCTATATATATATACATACATACATTATAGATGTACGCATACATTATGTATATATATATACATTTGTGAATAACGTACAAGCTTTCGTAGATACTTTCTAAGGAATTGGATTATAAATTTAAAAACTACGCATTTCACCAGTGCATTGCGCTACATCGAATGAAGAACGTCGTTTCAACCCTTTTGTCACCATATGTCTGTTAAAAACACTGCCTTTGTCACAGTTAATTTTGAAAAAAAGAAAGACTGCAGTTAATTTATTAAGTTGGTATCTGGAACATAAAGGAACAGGAAATTTTGATGAAAGACTACTTTAAAAAGAAAGTTCGTATCGTAAATCCTATGGTAGTCTTGAGCAAGTTGGTGTGAAAAGGGTAGAGTAATCTCCATGTACCATGATGTTACTCGTCCTTGAATTTTAGCCACAC